>NW_020211999.1:0-11002 GCF_003070985.1 Temnothorax curvispinosus | reverse complement strand
CGACACGAATAGCGAACGGAGCGTAACACTTTTTGGGGGCTCGTCCGGGATCGCGCGTGTGAGTGTGTGTGCCATGACGACGCTAGTTGCGACGAGAAAGAGACGCCTGGTGGACTCTTCGGAGCCTGCGACGGAGTCGGCAGCTTCAGAGACGGCAGCTCTCCAAGCCGTGCTACAGGAGATGCGGCAAATGCGCGAGGAGCAGGCGCAACGTGATGAGGAACTCGCCGCAATACTTCGCCGGCACGATGAGGAGCTCCAATTTTTACGGGGAGACCGGTTGCCTTCTCAGGAAACACAGCTAAGTCCTTCCAATATTAGAGCAAATTGCGGTCCGGAAGTAGAAGCCGTTGGTGTGGGAAACGGCGCGCGCAGTGAAATCGGATATAAACTTAAACCTGACACGTTTGACGGTGTGGTTCCGTTGCGAGAGTTTTTCTCGCAATTTAATTTAATCGCACGCGCGAATCAATGGGACGATGCGATCAAAACCGTAGCTTTAGCGTCGTGCTTAAGGGGAAAAGCGCGTTCTGTCCTAGAATCGGTAGAAAATTTAGAGAATTTGGGTTACGAAGAACTAAAATTCAAATTAGAACTACGTTTCGGTGAGGGGCAACTTTCGCAAAATTATTATACTCAGTTTACGAACAGAAGGCAAAGATTCGGGGAAGATTTAGCTACTTTCGGTCACGAATTGGAAAGGCTCTCTCGATTAGCTTATCCTGAGTGTCCCTACGCGGTTCGAGACAAGATCGCGTGCGCTCAATTTGTTTCTTCCCTTTCGGACGGATTTGTTAGAAGGACTCTTCAGCTAGAAGGGATTACCTCGCTGAAGTTGGCCATAGAGAGGGCAAAGGCCGTCAAAATTATACAGGGAGGAAATTTTGAAAGAAGGAGGGATTTTGAGAAGCGATTTGAGAAGGGGAAGGATAGGGGCGTGAAGAGTAATGAAAAGGGGGACGGAGATGAAAAAGTCGAAGAAAGAGGAAAGAAAGGTTATGGTTATGAGCGGAGGGATTGGAATAGAACAAAAGAGTGTTGGAATTGTGGAAAGGAGGGACATTTCCGGTTTGAGTGTCCTGAGAACAAGGGAAACTCGGTTTAGTTGCTCTCGGCGGGGTAAGAACAACTGAAGTGGGCATTACCCCGAGTGTTAATTGTTCTAATTGTTCTCAAACTTTTTCTGTTAATCGAATAAAGTCAAGTTCAAATTATTTTAGTTATAAGGGGATGTTGGATGGTAACGAGTGTTGTTTCAAGATAGATACGGGTTCGGATGTTTCGATTCTTAGTAGAAGAATGCTTAAAGAGGGCAAGCACATCATTCAGATTAAGGACAATTCTCTTAGATATCCCACTGGAGAGGTAGTTCCCATCGAATTTAAGGTCATGGCAAAAGTTCTCTTGGGAAAATATTTCGTGGAAATTCCTATGTATGTAATAGACATGGATGATGATTGTTTATTAGGTGTAGATTTCTTAAGGAAGATAAATTTAGAAAATGTTTTTGAATTTGCTTTTATTTCTTCGGAATCCGATAAAGAAAAGGTTTTGAGTTGTTCTCGAATTCAAGTTTCTTCCGAAAGAGCTCCATTCTTGAAAGAACTCTATACTAATAATTCCTCAAATTTAAATAAGGCTCAAAAAGAAATTTTTACGGATTTCTTAGAGGAGTATCAGGATGTATTTTTCGAGGAGATTGTTGCTGGTAATTGTGGAGTCGTCGAACATGTCATCAATTTAGAAGATTCTTCTCCCATTAAGCAGGTTCCTCATCGAATTCCCTTACGAATGCGAGGGGAAGTAGAAAAGATTATTGAGGAAATGAGAAAGCAAGGGGTCATAGAAGAGTCGCAAAGTCCGTGGGTTTCTCCTGCTGTTTTGGTAAGAAAAAAAGATGGAACGTTGAGATTTTGCGTCGATTATAGAATGGTAAATGCAATAACTAAAAAAGATTCGTTTCCCTTGCCTAGAATAGATGACATTTTCGATCAGCTTTCGGGAAACTTTTGGTTTTGCACTCTGGATCTTAAAAGCGGTTATTGGCAGGTAAAGATTCGTCCTGAGGATAGGGAAAAGACTGCCTTTTCTATTGGACGTGGATTATGGCAATTCACTGTAATGCCTTTTGGGCTGTGTAACGCTCCTGCTACCTTTGAGCGTTTAATGGAAAAAGTATTGCGAGGATTATTATATAAAATTTGTTTGGTTTATTTGGACGATGTAATAATTTTCGGTAAAAATTTTAATGAAATGCTAGAGAATTTAAAGAACGTGCTCTCACGGTTACGTTCTGTTAATCTTAAAGTAAACCCTAAAAAGTGTATTCTCTTTGCAAAGAAAGTAAAATATTTGGGACATATAGTCTCTTCAAGAGGTGTTACTACAGATCCGGAAAAGATCTCTGCTGTGAAGGATTGGCCGATTCCACATAACAAGAAGCAGCTTCGAAGTTTCCTAGGGTTTTGCTCATATTATCGGAAATTTGTAAAAGGATTTTCTTCTTTAGCCAAACCTTTATATGCTCTAACAGAAAATCAGGTTAAATTTTCTTGGGACGAGAAGTGTCAAAGTGCATTTTTAGAGTTGAAACGAGTGTTATCTTCTTCTCCAATGTTATCCTTCCCGAGTGGGGAGGGAGAATTTATTTTGGACACTGACGCTTCGAATATTGGAATTGGCGCAGTCCTTTCACAAAAGCAAGAGGGAGTAGAAAAAGTCATTGCTTATTTCAGTCGTGTACTTAGTAAGTCTGAGAGGAATTATTGCGTTACTCGTCGAGAACTCTTGGCGATAGTCGATTCTATTAAATTTTTCCGGCATTATCTTCTAGGGCGGAAGTTTTTGATCCGTACGGATCATGTTTCTCTTAGGTGGTTGATGTCCTTTAAAGACTTAGAAGGGCAATTGGCGCGTTGGCTGGAAAGACTCCAGCAATATGAGTTCGAGATTATTCATCGCAAAGGTTTAATTCACAAGAATGCCGATGGGCTTTCTAGACGACAATGTGAATCATTTGGTTGCGAATATTGTGTCAAAGTGGAGAGAAGGCAGATTGAAGAATCAAGAAAATCAGTCGCTCGTATTATTCTCATAGGAGAAACTCTTCAAGATTGGCGCAAGGAGCAATTAGAGGACGTTAGCATTGCTTTTATTTACCGCGGGAAGGAAACGGGAATACGTCCGTCTCGTTTTGAAATACCCGCTGGAAATGTCTCCGCCCGAATATATTGGTCTTATTGGGATGCTTTGAGTTTAAAGGATGGGGTTCTTTATAAGAGATGGGAAGCACCAAATCTTAAGTCAAGTATTTTTCAGCTTATTGTTCCTCGAAACCGTGTTAACCAGATTCTAGAAGAAGCGCATGATTCTTTTTCTGGAGGACACTTTGGAGTCAATAAAACTCTTGAAAAAATCCGAAAGCGGTTTTATTGGGCTACCTGTAAACAAGATGTGGAGGAATGGTGCAAAACTTGCAAAGTTTGTGTGTCAAAAAAAGGCCCTTTGGGGAAGGGAAAGTCTCCATTACAAATTTATAATGTTGGGGCCCCATTTGAAAGATTACAAATGGACATACTTGGCCCTCTTCCTATTACTACTTCCGGAAATAGATATCTCCTCGTCATTGTTGACTGTTTCACCAAATGGGTAGAAGTTTTTCCTCTCAGGAATATTAGGGCAAGTACAGTGGCAGAAGTCTTCGTTAATCAAGTCATTTCTAGACACGGGGTCCCTTTAGAAGTCCATACGGATCAGGGGAGGAATTTTGAGTCCAAACTTTTCGCGGAATTGATGAATCTCCTTGGAATTTGGAAAACGAGAACAACTGCTCTACATCCGCAATCGGATGGACAAGTCGAGCGGCAACATCAGACTATTATTAATTATTTGGCGAAGTATATTTCTGAAAATCAGAAAGATTGGGATTGCTGGGTCCCTATGTTTTTATTGGCTTACAGATCTTCTAAACACGAGACTATTGGAGTAACTCCCGCCGAGCTGTGTTTTGCCCGAAATCTTAGGTTGCCGTTAGATCTGCTTTTAGGAAGTCCTCCGAGGGGAGGATCTCAGTCAGTTGAAGGTTTTATTGGGAATTTGAAAGAGAAGTTGGACAAGATCCATTCCAACGTTAGGGAACGTATGGATATAAAGTCTTCACGAGCAAAGTCTTGGTATGATCGAAAGGCCAGGCAAACTCTTTTTCAAGAAGGGGAGAAAGTTTGGTTTTATAATCCTCGTAGGATGAAAGGTAGAGCCCTTAAATTGCAGAGCAATTGGGAAGGACCTTTCTTAATAGTGAAAAAGTTAAATGATGTGGTCTATTGTATTCAAAGATCTGTGAGACATAAGAAGAAAATTGTGCATGCGGATAGGTTGGCTTCTTTTTCCGAAAGACATTAGAGTTTGATAGGGATATTATGGACTAGGTTGGGTGTAATGATTTGCGGGGAAGGTTAATTACGGTAGAAATTAAGATTGTTGTGTTGCATTGTTTACTGCGCGTGTTATTTTGTTCTTAGATATTTACGGAAGCCGAAGCGGTCGTAACTCCTCACCGAGTTGGACATCTTGGGAGCTGGCTTGTTGCCGAACCTAATACCGGCGAAGGATAAGACTGCCTCTCTCACGGTTGTTTGATCCGTGGTTTTTCCGTGAGACATAGGGCAAATGCCGAGGCAGGGACTTGGGGAGTCTTTCGAGACGTTGGGTCCACGGTAAGCTTCCCCCTCCTTGTCCGAAGATTTAGAAGAGGAGCAGCGACATCTCCGACGACTTCTGGAGCTGAGAGGAAGAGGCCTGTGTTGGGAGGCGAGATCTCCTGCGAGGGAATTGATGAGGGGTCGCCCTGGAGTCGGCAGGTGGGAGAGAGTATTTTCTTCCGGAAAATGTCGATTGGGGACTCGCTCCATGAGGAAGAGGACATGATCCTGAACTCGAGAAGAGGACGGTGCTCGGTAACCTGTGGCAGCAGCCCAGGGTAGGGCAGGAAGCCGTGAAGAGGACATGATCCTGGACTTCCAGAGTACGGTTGGGACCGAGAAGAGGACGGTGCCCGGTAACCTGTGGCAGCAGCCCAGAGTAGGGCAGGGGGCCGTCCCGGTACCCTGGAATCGTACAGAAAAGTTCGCCCAGTCAGGAAACTGCCCCTCTGGATTGTCGGGACGACAATCTGAAGTGGGGGGGCAGTGTTACGCCCGCTCGCCCGTGCCGAGACGTTTGTACTCGTGGGCTGAAATTGGCTTCGCTCCGCAGAAGTTTCAAGCCGAAGCGCGTCTCTTGACAACGGGGACGCATAGAATTATTGATTTAATTACCGCCTGTCAGATTGATCTGGCGACTCGAATCGTTCGGTCCGGTTTCCCAGAACTTTCTTGTATTCCGTTCTGAGTTTAAATAAACCCGAGTTCCTTTTTGTATAACGAGAGTGGTTATTTCTGCGATCCCGGAAGTACGCGGACGCGTTCGTGAGTGCGCGCGACACGAATAGCGAACGGAGCGTAACAATATAATTGCCGCTCATTTACTCAGACTATATACACATCTCATTTTATACACCGCTCATCGATCTCAGGTCAGATCGACCGCCACGTGTCTCACTACACCGCTCATCGATTCTCAGGTCAGATTGTATCAATTTCGACGCATCAAAGACGCATTAAAGACGGCTCAGATTGTGGTCTGAGTTACACAAAAATAAAGTGAATATTTAGTTAACACCTTCCACGCGCGTCCTTCTCATCCCGCTTCCATCGTCGGGATTAATCAGCGATTTTGCAAACATTTGGTCCTTCGAGCCGGATGCGTGGAACTTAAAATGTAGCTTGGACACAGATCATGTGAACAGGGCATGCCTTTCACGACATGCCACGTGGACATTATCGCGCGCTTTCGCGAGTGAAGGACAGACATTCTCACGTGCGCTCGCGAGTGTTACGAAAGCATGTTCACGCGCTCCCGCGAGTGTAAATAAACATTTTCACGTGCTCAATACATGACATTGTAGACTCTTGATTCGCATAGTGTTTTTCTCACGCGTCTCTCGAACGTTCTCGATTTGTGCAGCATTTCTTACACGTGTCTGCCTTATAATTGCCTCTCATTTACACGGACTATATAGACATCTTATTTTGTTCACCGCTCATCACTCTCAGGTCAGATTGTATCAATTTTGACGCATTAAAGACGCATTAAAGACGGCTCAGACTGTGGTCTGAGTTACACAAAAATAAAGTGAATATTTAGTTAACAGCTTCCACGCGCGTCCTTCTCATCCCGCTTCCATCGCCGGGATTAATCAGCGATTTCGCGAACATTTGGTCCTTCGAGCCGGATGAAATGGGTAATATGGCAAGCTTGGCACTTGGCCGCGCAACATCTAATTTACCCGTGCGATTGTTGCAACGGCACTCACTTCATTGTGATGTGCACGTAATTTAGAGATTTTTCAACAGGCGATCGACAAAAACTAATCATACCACGGAGGCTTTGGTTCAAATGCCTCGGCCGCCACAACGGCCACTCATGTAAAGGCTCACGGGGGTGCAAGAAGTGCACCAACCGACACGATGCTGCATGAGGCTTATCAGTCGAACTCATCAGCGAAGCCGATCACCAGCTCAGCTGCGTCAGCTCAATAGGAAGATGGTGCAATCGTCGCTCACTCATCTTTGGCCCGCTCATTACACTCAACATTACTCGCTACGGCCCTGGCTCAGATCAGCTCATCTGTTCATACTCAATGCGTATGGCCTCTCATTGATTCAGGTTCAGAACTTACCTTTGTTTCAGAATCTCTCGTTCGCCAGCTCAACATCACTCGTCATCATTCCGTCATTCTCATTACTGGAATTGGTGGCGGAAAGTCCACGCAAAACTCGAGGAGTTGCATTGCTTACGCTCCGCTCACTTTACTCAAGAACAGACGTCATTATTCAAGCTCACATTCTGCAGACGTTAACAAACATCCTGCCATCATTCAACGCGGCACCCCAGGAATAGCCACATCTCCCCAAGTTAACCTTGGCTGATCTAGATTTCCTAACACCACGGTCAGTGGATATCATCATTGGAGCTGACTCATGTGGACAGATCATCAAGCCCAACATCATCAAACGAGATACATTGATGCCAATTGCGCAGCTCTCTTCGGATAGCTCGTTTTCGGACCTGTTAATACATCCTCATCGGCAATTGCCACCGTGCATCATGCCTCCGTTCGGGAGGGAGAAGATGTTCTTGACGACTTGCTGGCGAAATCTGGATACAAGAAGAAGAGACTGCGAGCGACAAGCTTGATCTTACTCCTGACGAGCAAAGATGTGAAGAACATTTCAAGAGTATTGTTTCACGGGATTCAACAGGTCGATACACAGTTCGACTTACACTGAAATCATCACCGGATACTCTTAGCGATTCGTATCTCACTGCGCATCGATATTTGACAGGTTTACGAAGAAGACACTCACGAGATGACAACTATCGACGTCTGTATCATCAGCTTATAATACTCTATCAAGAGCTCAATCACATGAAGAATGCTTCAACCGTTTCCAGTCAGCTCACACAATATTATTTGCCACATCACGGAGTGCTCAGACCAGACAGTGCAACCACAACATGACGTGTGGTATTTAATGGCTCGAGTGCATCTACATCCAGCCGCTCACTTAATGATCTCATGCACACAGGAGCCAAGCTGCATTTCGACATCACCGATGTCTTGCTCTGAATTCGACAAGTTCGGCATTTAGTTGCCACTGACATCACCAAAGGGTATAGGCAGATCAACGTGCATGAAGATGACTGAAAGTTACAACGGACTCACTGGATAGATGAACAACTCAATGAAGTGCCATATCATCTAACAACGGTCGATATGTTGATGACAATTCTGGAGGCGACGACACCGTTCAGCAGGTAGTCAATACTGCTCAACGGATTTATGCATGGCGGGCGGCTTCCCATTAGCAAGGTAGCACGCGACTCATCAAGACGTACTCACTGCGGTTCAAGCAGAACAGGACCAGGGCTCACAACCTACATTGACGATTGCTTAACCAAAAGACTCGGATTACGATGGCTTCCTCAAGAAGATTCATTCACATTCTCAACAAGGATCTCGTCGCACACCGATCATCTCACCAAACGCCTCGCTTGGTCTGAAGTGGCTCAGATACTCGATCCATTGGGCTTTGTATCACCAGTGGTGATCAAGGCGAAGATGCTCTTGCAGGAGCTTTGGCTACATGAAGCTCTAATGGGATGAACCACTGCCATCCTAGCTCTCATCACGGTGGCTCATTATCAGAAAAGAACTCACAAGCTTGCAAGCTCTCAATACCTCGGTGATACATCCAAGGTAGCACCTCTCAAACCACATGGAGTACCTCGTCAGTGGAATTTCACGGCTTTTCTGATACGTCTCAACTGGCAATGGCTGCAGTCGTATTTATCACCGTCCACGGCTCTAATGGCGCCACGATTTCATTGGTGTGCTCCAAAACGAAGGTAGCACCGCTCAAACGGCTCACCATCCCGAGACTTGAACTCACCGCAGCATTGCTGCTCTCAAGACTCATGCCATACGTTCAAGCCACCTCGAAGATGAACGTTACAGCAACTCACCTGTGGACGGACTCTGTTGTGACACTCACGTGGATCAAATCTCATGCATCGCGCTGGAAGGATTTCGTGAGAAATCGAGTTTCTCAACTTCAAGAGCTCACTGCGAACGCACATTGGAAATACGTACCAGGTACGTCCAACCCAGCCGACTGCGCATCACGAGGATTAATTACTGCTCAACTTCAAAGCCACTCATTATGGTGGACGGGACCACCATGGATTCTCACACCTGAAGCATGGCCATCTCAACCCGCGCTTCCGGACAAATTGAACGGTCATGAGGCACGTCCTGGCATTGCTCTATATGCAGCTGCATCTCAGCCGAACTATCATTGGGATCTCATATTCAAGTACTCAACCTTCAATAAATTATTGAAAATAACAGCTCTCTGTTTCAGGTTTATCGCTCTCTTGAGAGGGTTCTGGGACGGGTCGTTGGACTCGCACTCTGCTTTGGAGAATGCCAGATTTTTCTGGATCAAGGCTATTCAAGCGGCATACTTCACGTACGAGATCAAGATACTCACGGCCAACTCGAGATCACCAACTGCTCACGCATTCAGTCGATTGACTGCGTACATAGACGCTCAAGGACTCATCCGAGTTGGTGGCCGTCTCAATCAAAACCAACATTGGATCAAGACAACAAACATTAGGCGATTTTAACTCGCCACTCACGGTTCTCAACCTCAATCATCGCCCACGCCCATTTGCACACCCTGAATGGAAGAACACAGCTGACATTGGCTCATGTCAGACGACAGTACTGGATCATCGGCGGACGGGCTCCGGTGAAGTCTCATACCTCACGGTGTGTCGTGTATGCTCGGCAGAGGGGGATCCGTGCTCATCAACTAATGGGCCAACTACCTCTCTCTCTCGGGTTACGCCGTCACGTCCGTTTACTCATACAGGAGCTGACTATGCCGGACCGCTCACTATCAAAACATGGAAGGGACGAGGTGTGAAAATATACAAGGAAGGGATCTGTGTTCGTCTGCTTCTCCACCTCCGCAATTTACCTCGAAGTAGTCAGTGACTACCCATCAGAAGGATTCATAGCAGCCTTCCGAAGATTCTCAGCTAGAAGGGGAATTGCTCAGACCATGTATTTGGACTGCGGGACAACATTCATTGGAGCAGACGCCGCGCTCAAGAAAATGTTCATCCAGGGCTCTCAAGAACATCACGGATTGCTAAAGTTTTACAATTTAATGACACAGGATGGGAGTTCAACCCACCAGGCGCTCTACACATGGGGGGCAAGTGGGAGGCGGTAGTAAAGTCTGAAGTTTCATCTGAGACGGACTATCGGGGAGACTCTACTCACGACGGAAGAACTCACAACGTTGCTTACGCAAAACAAGGACATTCTCAACTCGCGGCACTTAGAACCGCTGAGTGACGACCCTGAAGACGTCTCAGCGCTCACACCAGGTTTCCTCATTGGAGGTCCAATCATTATCATGCTCGAGCCATCTCTGATTGACCTAGCAACCTCACGACTATCTCGGTGGCAGCTCATTCAGCAGCATGTTCAACATGTTTGGGCACAAGAGTCGGCTCATTATCTGCAACGCCAGCAGGCGATATCCAAATGGCATCATCTTAACAACAGCATCAAGGTAGGTTCCATCGTGCTGCTCACCGACAAACGCTCTCCACCGTGCAAGTGGCCACTCGCCAGAGTAACGGACCTGCACCCTGGCAAAGATGGGCTCACTAGGGTGGTTACCCTTAAGACGGCCACCACGAAACTCACTCGGCCAATCTCAGAATAAAGGATCAAGAGTAAGGAATCATCAACAAGGTTGCTGATGGCGGGCGGAATGTTCGAGATTCCGTTAACGTTGCGCCGTCCGATCAGATGGCAGCATTGATCGGGTATCGACGCCCGATCACCGCGACAGCTGGCGCACGCACGGGCGCGCTCATCGCCAACGTCTTCCTCGCGATATTCAGAGTTGTACAAATGGCCGCGCAGTGATCAGACGCACAACGTGTGCTCTGTGCATTTACGATTGTGACTACACATTGAAGTGCCCACCGCAGTGATTACAACAGCTTCCGAGATACTGCATTAACATGTAAAGCGACCGCTCATCCAGCTCTACTCGGGTACATCAACACGACGACTCAGGCTCACATGTGCGCGAGTGCCGACCGCCACGTGTCTCACCGGCTCACGGGCGATTCATCGAAGAGGACGGCAATTAATATAATTGCCGCTCATTTACTCAGACTATATACACATCTCATTTTATACACCGCTCATCGATCTCAGGTCAGATCGACCGCCACGTGTCTCACTACACCGCTCATCGATTCTCAGGTCAGATTGTATCAATTTCGACGCATCAAAGACGCATTAAAGACG
>NW_020211998.1:0-3401 GCF_003070985.1 Temnothorax curvispinosus | reverse complement strand
TGCCTGTTCTTTAACGAAAAACGGAATTGCATTCGTGGATGCAGACGCACATTTGAGCTTGTTAATTCGCACTCTTTCGACGTTCATAAACATTTTGAAGCAAGCTCGCTCCCTCGTTGACGATCACGACAAAGTGAGAACGCCAAACGCGCGATCGTTCTTTTCAATCATTCAATTAATTATTAATTCTCGCGTTTAACGAAAGGTTTTAAGCTATATCATTAAAGCATCTTTCCGCGCGATTCACTCATTCGGAGTAGAAATCGGAACGAAGGCAGAAGGCGCACGTGCGAATTTCGAGGTTATCGTTTCACTGCGACACGCGGGACAACGGTTCTATTAAGATTCGGATGTATCGCGCTTCGAAACATTTATTTCTTATGTAAAATTTATTCACCGATCACGGGAGCACTGTAGGATGAGACTCGCCAAATCACAGCCGGGAGGTTGATACGTACGGCGTCCAGCACGACTTTCGGCGTTTATTTCGCAGAGCGACGGCATCCCACATCCCACTCGTTGCACTCGACACAAGAAGGAACGGAATATTCGGCGTACGTTCACTTCGCAACACTCTGTAACCGGATTTCTTTTCGTTTCGTTCACGAGAAAAGAATTACGCGAGCGACAACGTCTCGCACCGACGTTGAACGTGTCACGTGTTTACTTGCGCGCGCCGCTGCCGTCAGTGCCGCCGCGCAGTCGGGTGAGAATTTGGGTGAGTCGAACGCGATTGGCTCGCGAGTCGAGCCCCCAGACCCGGCCAATCACGTTCGGCCGCTCCGAGCCGCCGCGCCGCGCCGCGGCGCGGCGCAGGCAGCGCGGCAGCGGCATACCAGAGACGCCATACTAGGCGCGACCGTTGAACTTGGAAACGGCGTACATACGTCGCCGCGCGGCCGATTTTCGCCGGTGCTGAGCGGCCTTGCCACTTGTTTCCGTAAACGCTCGGAGTACCCGTTACCTGCGGAACTCGGAAGTCACTCGGCTGACGGCTATCATTCTCTCGATGGATTTTGTACAGGTGGGAAGTGCTCGTGCTCCGCGCGCCCGTCGCTGTGCTTCGTGATGATTCGGAACGTGTTTGTTTCTTTAGATTGGCACTCCTGCTTCTCGTTCCGCGGGCCGCGGGAATAATCGGCTACGCGAGTGCGGGCCGTACGTGCTCAATTTGCAAGTGTTTTAAGCGTTTGTGCCTCGGAATGAATGTGTCGTGCACGAATCGGAGGACTCGCTCGAGGCGGAGACGTCGAGGCGTAATTGTGAGTGTGATTTACAGTTTCGTTGTGATATTCGCGGACGGCGTTTGTTCCGCCATATGTCTGGGCCCGAAGCGTTCATTTATCTCGTGTCGTGCTTTGAATGCCGTGCGTGCAGAATTGGTCGCGTGTGATTGATCTCCGACTCCGATTCTCTCCGAAGGAAAAAAGAGGGCTGATATATTGTCGCGAGTGAAATCAAGCGATTCGAGTAAGGGAACGCCGCGGCGCCGACGCCGTGATACACGCACACCGCTCGTTCGTGAGTGCTTCATTAATCTCGTATATTTGGCGTCGCGTAAGTTAGCGGCCGGCCGTCACGATTCTTCGTCGTGCGAAGGATTAATAATGCAGTTTTACTTTCGCGAGATTCGCGAGATTCGATACGCACTGCGCGCGCGATATTTAATTTCAATAGCGTATATCTTTGATCAATCAACTGCGTGTTTTTACTGACCGTCCGCTTGACTCGCGTAGTATCGCGCCAAGTTGCCGATATCTTAGAACATTTTGTCGCCGTTATGAAAAGTAACGCGGTGATGAGAACGCGGAATGAATCGGTACGATATATATTACACAGTAAATATAAAGTACTTTCTTCCCATGGGTACGACCTTGGCGAGGTGGGAAGGCCCAAGTACCCAGTACAAAGATTTTACCCAAGCAAAACTCTTGTCCTGCTTGGATAAAAATCCAAAGACGGGGAAGCTGACGTACCCTCGCGTCCGCCGATTTAATTGAATAAACGATCAACCGCAGCCGGTTCGTCGCGTTTGCTTCGGGAGTGTGCCGCTTAAGTAATCGGACTAAAGGACTTTGTCAAAGTCTATTTGAAGAATATTACGGCGTATTTGACGGAATATTCTTCTTACGGGCTTTTTAAACGGGAGTGCCGTACAGTGAAAGACTTTTACTGATAAATAATTAGTCCGCGCGCGATTGTAGCTTATTATCCGCGAGTGTTTCTCCCGAGTGTCCTGTGCGGTGAAAGGAGAAGGAGGAGGAGGCCTGACGTCCTGAGAGGAGGAGGAGGAGGTCTGAGAGAGACATCGGGCCCCGGCGGAGCAACCTTGGGGTGAGTATCATCTCTTATCTGCATAAAATTAATAATTATTTTTTATTTATTCGAATTGCTTTATCTCGATAAATTAGAAGTAATTAGAGAAGGAGAAATTATCCAAATTTTTATTCTTCTAAAGATCTTTTTGGGTAAAAAGATAATTATATTGCAAAATATCTCATTGAAAAACGAATTAGAGGCGCATAACAATTATCTTTTAAAATGCTGATCATTTTGAGCGCTTCTTTAATTTGAATCTTATGTTTGTGTGTTACAGTATCATCGTAGCTGGCTGATTAACTCCGCTTGTTGCGCATCGGGTCGGTGAGTCGAAATTTTTTTTATTGAGGTAACGAATCTACGATTAATCAAATATAGAGTAAATGTGTATTTCGAATATATTATCAAATTATGACAATTATAGTATAAAAATACTAAATCTCGTAGATTTGTTGCCTTAAAATGGATGGGCTAAAACTAATTGCGGAAAATATTTAATCTTGGTGTTACTTTATTTATTGATATATTTATGCGATTGTGGTTGAGGAAATACTCACACACTTTGCACGCAAAGAGCTCATTCTTAATCGAATTATGTTGACGAACTACCGCGTTCTGTATAAATAATTTCTGATTAAAATTTTAAATCTTAAATAAATATATGACAAAATGTTTTGTCAAAATATACCTATTAGAATTTTATTTTGTGAATTTGAATTAGTATAAGACACAATAGATTAAATTTTCGAAATTTTATTACGTAGATTAATTCCACTTATAATTAGAATAATAAATATTTGAGAAATACAACAGAAATATAAAAAGTAAAATAATACTATGACAATTAAAGTAATCATTTTTGAAATAGAAAATTTTTATTTAGAATTCTTTAAAAAATTATTTTTATGACATTATTTTCTTTAAACAAAAGAGATAAAAATAAATAAGATATTGTATTAGGATGTTGTAAAAATAATATCTGTAGGGAAAAGTTATGAATTACAGTATTAATTAGGTTGTGTGTTATTTTTACTCATTTATTTCTTTCATATATTTATCCATCAAGATTAAGTATTATATAA
>NW_020211997.1:0-2659 GCF_003070985.1 Temnothorax curvispinosus | reverse complement strand
TGACCTTGACAACATATGTCAAGGTCAAGGTCATCGGAGGTGCTTCCTATAAACTGCATAATTACCGAAAATTGATTGTTCCATATACATGTGCATAAGGAAATAGACCAAAGCGGGGAACACACTTCTGCACAACGCATAATACGTAAGCATAAAAAAACTGATTGGTCTATTTCCTTATGCACATTTGTATGGACCAATCAATTTTCTTATGCTTACGCATTATGCGTTGTGCAGAAGTGTGTGCTCCCCGCTTTAAGGTCAATCCAGACAAACTTGCATAGCGCATAAAGATAAGCATAAGAGAATTGATTGGTCCATATGCATGTGCATAAAGAAATAAACCAATCCGTTTCTTTATGCATATGGTTATGCACCTATGCAAGTTTGTCTGGATAGACCTTAAAGCGGGGAGCACACACTTCTGCACAACGCATAATGCGTAAGCATAAGAAAATTGATTGGTCCATACACATGTGCATAAGGAAATAGACCAATCAGTTTTCTTATGCTTACGTATTATGCGTTGTGCAGAAGTATGTGCTCCCCGCTTTACTCTGTCTTAAAAAAAAAAACGGTATTAAGGGTCTGTCCAAACGCCTTGCATAGCTGCTTAACATATATGCATAGAGAAATTTACCAATTAATACCCATTTTTACCAATGTAGGTTAACATTAATCTTGGTTTAATATATTTTTTATCTTTTTATAGTTCTGAGAATTAGAAAAAGAAAAATAATAAATTAATCCAAAGTTAAAGTTAATCCACATGTACAGAAATGGACATAAGGATCTACTATAAGGATGCCATATTGTTTACGTTCCTCAGACTAGATTCGTGACTGGTTAAGGCCTTTGCACCTAAAATCCCGTACGTAAAGGATGTAAACCGTAACCGTAAGAAAATTGACCAATCAAGTATTTTTCCCTACTGGGGTTACGTGTCCATGCACAATACGCGATTGAGATTGGTCGATTTTTTTACGCTTACGTTTTACGGGAATTTATGTGTGATGACCTTTAAGGTCTCCACACACGAATTGACGTAGCAGTAACGTAAGACGTACCGCAAAAATTAACCAATTACATCAAATATTTTCGAGCCGTAACGCTGCCATTTTCGAGGAGACATGATTCTAATTGGTCAATTCTTATATGGTACTTTTACGTTACTGCTATGTCAATTCGTGTGCAAACGCCCCTAAGGCCATCGCACGAAAAATGACATAGCTGCATATGCATAGCATAAGACCGTCTAGACCCACGAGCATCTTATGTAAATCAATATGACGGCTTTATGCTGAATACTCATTGGTTCAGATGGTCAAAGGCCCAAATGGCCATTCAATCTTGCAAGCTGAATAACCGTATGCATAGAGAAAATTATCCAATAGCATTTCTGTCACACGGACGAACGTAAAATGTAAATGGATAATTTTCTTTATGGATACGGTTAGTGCAGGTCTACAACCTTGCTTTAAAGGATATTTAAGCTCTAAGCCGTAAGAAATTGACCAATCATAGTCGAATATTCTCCTCAAATTCTATTATGATTGGTCAATTTCTCACGGCTTAGAGTTTAAATATCCTTTAAAGCAAGGTTGTAGACCAGCACTTATGCAGCTATGCAAGTTTATCTGAACGGGCTTTAATGCACAGTCTTGTATCTATGTCTATATATATGCAGTAGATTAAAAAAGTATTTGCACGCCCAGTTTTCTTCTAATAACTTTATTTGAAGGAATATAATTACGATTTGTGTCCATAAATAACTTATTACAAATACTACATGTATTAATTTACTTATGGACACAATTCGTACTTATGTATTATTCCTTCCAATAAAGTTATTATAAGAAAACTGTATGTGCAAATACTTGTTTGATCCACTGTACATACATACAACTAATGATTTTAGATCACAAACTTTTCCATGCGTATAGTCGTTCTAAATGAAATTGTTAAAATAATCACTCGTTTTTGTTCTTTATGCTCTGCGAAACCTGCATTTATGTTTGAAAAGTTGCATTGTACGGAAATAGCGGTGCTAGGTGCTCTTCTATTTACAAGGTCTACATAGATTTGGGGAAGCTGTTTCATTAATAGGACAATCTGATAAACTTAATCGTCACATTTATTTACTAAATATCATTGTTACAATAATGTGTAAGAAAACAAGATGATTCATGATGTGTTCGTATATTTTCATATTTACCCTGATAGCTGTATAAAATGTAAATACAGGTTGAAGCTGATTAAATGGCGTGTAATATAATACAATTACGCAAATAACGCATCATTCTTACCTTTGGATCCAACCAATCACACTTAATTGCTACTTAGCGGCTCAGTGACCGGTCGTGCTCCTGGATGCACCTATTGACTCAATAAAAATTGTTGCTAAAATACTATGTGCAAAGGCCTAGTTTACACCAATCACTTGATACGCGTATTAAATAGTAAATAACTAGTAGTATTAGTTTGATTATTGGCTGATCAGCTCAAATATACTACTTGATACGCGTATCAAAAGATCGGTGTAAACTAGGCCAATAATATTAATCGCGTTTTAAGGCCCTTGCACAATGCCGGCAACAGGCAATAGAAATAGGGAATAATACAGGTAATAGATTTTTAACCAATCGGGAGCCGTGTATCA
>NW_020211996.1:2047-2631 GCF_003070985.1 Temnothorax curvispinosus | reverse complement strand
CATTATCTTCATGGTAAAAGCTGTTTAAGCATTTTTATATTTATGCACTGACTTCATCAAACACATGCAAAGTGCAAATTTTGCATAGCGCTGATATACGGCTGCTGTGATCACATAGATTAAATCCACATAAGTCAATGGCATGATACCTTTTTTCAAAGACATATCGCGACGTCCCCGATAATTGATGATTTCATCAAACGTTCACAAAACTACAACTGCTGCTTTTTCAAATAGCGCGCCGATATACAACTGCTGTAGGCATGGTGACGAAATCCCTTTTAAAAAAATTTTGAATTTTCGCCAATGACATGATATTGTTTTCAAGAACATGCCGTAACATGTCTCACGATGACATCATCGAACACGTGCAAAACTGCAAATTTTGCATTTTTTCGGTTAGCGCAAATGTACGGATGCTGAGATCACGGTGAAATTAGATACGCTAAAAAAAACAAACGATGCATCAGTGAGATATAAAAAAAATGAATAATCTGGGGGATACGCTCAATAATCGAGAATTGGAAGTCGTGAGTACAACAAAGTGTGTTAGAAAGAGGATCGTGTAATAACATGGAGCAAGA
>NW_020211996.1:1073-1947 GCF_003070985.1 Temnothorax curvispinosus | reverse complement strand
TTTGCGTACTTTCTCTCCAGGCCAATCTTTAGTGACCAAAAAGGTCACTTTCGTCAGCTAAGAGATTGTCGACACCATCATCTACTTTTTCAGCTTTCCTGTGATAGTTTATGGTTTCTACTTTATCTTCCGTTTTTTTTGTTTGATTTCTTAATTGCTTTTTAAAATCAAAAGTGTCGTTGCTATTATTAGATCCACTGTCGCTGAAAGTATTTTCCTTATCATCACATTCACTTTCGGTAGTATCAGAATCATCATTTTTAGGTTTTAGCATTTTTTTTTGTCTCTGTGAAGTACTCTGCGATAATAACTGTAACGGCTGGACAGACTGTGAATGTCTCGCTTCGGCTATACAAATAAAAAATAAAAAATCTTTTTATTTGAATATTTAAATAAAAAATGCTTATTTTACTGATGCATCTGTTTTTGGTTTAATAATTACATTTATGATCAAAAACTTGAAAAAAGAAATTATATTTCCCATCTTTAGAAAATTTTATTTCTTTAATTTTTTCACAAACATACATATTGTGATATTTAATATCACATTAACAGAGAACATTATATATAATTATCATGTACATTAAAAAATTAATTTCAAATATATTAAATAATTTGAGTGACAAATTCAAAATTATATACAAATGATTAAATAAAAATAAAATTAACATATAAGAGACAAAAATTACAAAAAAAACATTTTAGAAATATTGGACACAAAAATTATATTGACAAATATTATGAATTCATTATACGATTAAAAATATAAATAGAGAAATAAAAACAAATTAAATAATCAATAAAAACAAGAAAAATTAAATGATCAATAAAAATTCATAAAAACTTTTCACGTTTATATGTAGTAAAATAATGT
>NW_020211996.1:0-297 GCF_003070985.1 Temnothorax curvispinosus | reverse complement strand
CTGAGCTGAGCGTTGAATGGCGGCCGAAGAGGACGACCACGACGGCTCGCGCCGCCACGGAAGCCTCGCAGCAAGGAAGATCCGCGGGAGGCCAAGGCACGGGACCGAGCTCGGATCCCCGGGACCGGCGCGAGAACGCCGATCGGTTCACCTCGCCCAGGCCCGGCACGTCAGCCAAACCCGCTTCCCGACCAAGCCCGACACGCCCCGCTCCTCAGAGCCAATCCTTATTCCGAAGTTACGGATCCAATTTGCCGACTTCCCTTACCTACATTAGTCTATCGACTAGAGGCTCTT
>NW_020211995.1:0-6973 GCF_003070985.1 Temnothorax curvispinosus | reverse complement strand
GTCAGCGAAGGCTTTTATTCTCGCATTATATGAAATTTATTGTAGCCTGCTGAATTTAAGAATTACGAGTATATCGGTATACTCATAACCAAAACGACATTGCCGGTTAAAAGGTACGAGACGAAGAATTCTATGGAAGAGTCCGGCGCTTTATCGCGATGTAACCACATGGGCGTGTATGATATCAGACGGGCGTCTAACACCGCTCGTGATTACTGTCATAAAAATTTATACGCGTCGTCCATCGGGCATCGGGTCGACGGTGCACGATACTTGTGTAATAAAGTGAAAACGACCGTCCGAGATTCGCGAAGGAAATAAATCGGCGGCGAGCAAGGACTTCGGAGACGATCGCTCTTTCGTACTTCTCAGTCACCCGTTGAGCCCGCCCGGGGGCCACGTATATCGCGAAAGTCTTCTGGAAACGATCCCGCAAGTCGTAAACAACCCCGGAGCTCGTCTAGCCTTCCAGATATATGACGTAATATTTTTGTGCGTGACAGATCCCGCGGGCATTTCTACGGCCATCGATCGGGGTCTATACGCATCGTGCTGCTTGCACGCAACGGTTTCTCCGCGTTGCTTCTCAATCCGAACAGAAACGAAGTTAAGATTATTTCTATCGCGCAAAGGAAATGATTCTAGATAACGCACTCCAAAGCTGTCATTTGTCCTCGTGTAAAGAAAAATCACTTTTATAGATTGATTGTTTTTAACAAGGTCCTTTGTGTTGTGCAATTCTTATATTATTCTTGATTATGACACTATAGGTAGCTAAGGTAGCATGATAATTAAGCGAATTAAATGGCAGATTCTTTTTATTTTTATCTATTTTGATCAAGCACCGAAAAGACGTGGGAGGTACTAAACTTAAGGAACGGCTTGGTCACAGGAGAGTAAACAGGAAACGGCTGCCGTCGCGGCAGTATATGCCGGTAACAAGATATTGACACTGGCCGATAATGGCTGTTGGGCTAGCTGACGGGCGCAACCTGGCCGAAAAGTCGAGCGGCGACTTGAGAAAATGGGGTTGAAATTGGTGAGAGGCCTCTCTGTTCCTCTCTCTCTCTCTCTCTCTCTCTCTCTCTTTCCTCTCTCGGGAATGGCGAGCTATCCGTACAGTGTTTCTTCAAGATACTTTTCCGCTCCAGAAATCGTCGCCATCGATTGGTTCTCGGTATCGGAATGTCGACTAACTGGCGACACGTTCCCACAAGATTGGAGTGTCCCGATTATATGCGTTATCGCGAGCAAAAAATCGATTTTATAATTTCAACGGATTTTAGATGCTTCTTAATCCTCCAATCGCGTGTATTTCACACCCCACAACAGTTTGTAAAAAATCAGTGTTCTCGACTCATTTCAATACAGAACTGGTTATTATCGAAAAAACATAAAAATTAAAGTTTCAAATTGTTAATATACTTTAAGATATGTGCAACAATGAATAATATTAAATAGAAAACAAAAAATATTAATTAATTTAATATTTATGGCATGAATAATGTGGGGTGTAATTTACATCCCAAGTTTTTATGTTTCAAATTTACATTTGTTTCATGATTACTATATATGCTAAAATATTGCATTCGACATTTTGCAAGGATTTGAAAATGATGTACATTGAGTATTTGCTCTTAATATTCTTACGAGAAAATATTGGATAACGTTACGTAAAATTTTTGGCTTAAGCAGGCTAATTTTTGAGTTAAAAGAAACGACAAGTATTCCTTGACTTTAAATTTCACAAACGTCATATAGGCTATTTATATTGTACATTATATAGCGCAAAGTATGATCGAAGTGAAATGTAATATAATTGGAAACTTAACACGCGCGAGACGGATGGGGCTTGTTCGATTCTACGACATTCATATTCGAGTGAAACGTGCTGCATTTCGAGGAACACGATCTTTTCTCCGGGAATATCGAATAATCCGGGACACATCTGCCGGTTTGAGCCGATATCCGTCTTTGTCTCCGCAATAGTTGCCGTGTGATTTATACGCTAGAATATTGGCTCCAAGATGCCGTTACATCTACAGTGATGGATCGGCACGTCCTAGTACAATCGCCACGCGAAATCACGACTTCCAAGTTGTTTCGCTTATTTCCAATGTACTGCAGCGTGAATTATTCAATACTCTGTCGCTTATCCCTCGCTCTCTTTTCTGTCAGTTTTCTAAAAAAAAAAAAAATGCATTCACGTACCGAGGAGATTTTTCAAATGACTTCCAAGATGACGAAATTATGTCGTAGAAATTACGGGAGAGGAAGAGCTGTCGTTTGATAAAATAGTCTGGCTCTTTCTCCGCTCACTTCTTGTCGAACGAACAGATAGGTCGTCGCCGTGTCCCACTCGAACGAGACAATATTGATGTGCGATGAGTTCAAGAGGTCCGGAGCAGGCACCATGGAACAACTTGCTCACCGTCGATAGGACGAGTGTCCTCTCGTTTTTCGAGTGGAGATAAATGCGACGGAGGTCAGTTCCGGTTTTAAGACCGATTTCGTCAACGGGGGAACTGCCGGTAACATTCTTAATGGAAACGTCAGACGTTGATCCCGTATAGCTACCGCAATCGTATCTGAATCCCTCCCTCACGGTTGCATCTATCTCGGAATAGATGAAGCTGATAAATCTAACGTACCATCGTGCTAATCGCTTCGTATTATTTGTTACTGTGAGTTATCGCGATCGAGGAGCTACATTTATCAAGGGTGCGCATCGCGCGATCTTATTGTTATTCTAAACCGTTGTCTCGCGGCTTGAAGCTTACGCAAATATACGGCGTTACATAGTTGAAGTTTCATACATGTTTCATCTTTAATACATAACTATGCCCGGGGAGTAGTAACATGCCTCGTCTAGTAGGCCCCTTGCGAAAATAATGCTGCTATGCGCCCCGGCACCAGCAGCACCAACAGCAGCAGTAGCAGCCAGTAACAACGGGTGCAACTTTGTGCACGTGGCTGCCAACGGCGGTGCGAGATATGTCCGGGGTGCACGCCTTTCGTGAGAGTGCCGCATTTGCAAGACGAAACGGTTTCATTTCCTGGAATCCATTTTAGCACCTCGCCTTCTGACAGGGTATTAGTAGTGCATAGCTAAACCAGAACGAGCCGATTATACGCGCGTGAGCACCGGTGTCTCGTTTGTCGTCTTCGTGCGGTATCTGCAATTTTCTCCGTCAATCGTAGCCGATAATGCTGTTGCGTTGCAATTTCAAATGCATCGATCTTTAATTGACATCGATTCTACACGTGTTCCGCAGCTGCATGGCCTATGATTAGAGCTTGTAGTTGAGCCTCGCCTTTGCTATTAATTATATTGTAACGTGTATATACTGTTTAATTTTTTAAATTCCTATATATTAAAACAATTTTTTTTGTATTTCTTAAATATAAGCGGGACAATAGGAGACGGGCATTACGGATTCGTCGCGATACTTACCCGGGCGATAATAATTCATTTAACAATATTTAAGTTTGAATATGCCTTGCGTCGTGTTTTGAATTCTTCGTTGATTTAAATCGTTTGTTAACGATACAGTGATTTTGCGTACGTGTCGCGAAATTTCATATCGAGTACAATTAATACTCGGGAATGTGTCCGAGTGTGAGGTATTGTGCGATCATTGTATTCCGGTAATTAATATGCGCGCGAAATTAACTGTTCTCGCGGATGCTATATTGTGTGAGTGTCACGAAGGAAATTGAGATGAGGAAGAGGCTTGGGGAGGGGAGGGGGAAACATAGTTCACAATATTACATATAGTTCACAATTTTGCCAAGTGAGTGACGCTATGTGCACTGTCAATCCAATGTGGACTTTGGCAATCAAGGCAGCCTTAATATCAAATGTTTAATATTTAATATAAGTTCCATGAAATTATAGCACAAACTTGTCACCCGAAATATACGTTGAGGTTAATCCTCGCTGGTTTTTTCATTGCAATTTTATCCTAACGACAGAAAGATCTGCGTTTTTTTCCGCCGCAAGTAAAACATCGGCGATTGCCGGCACCGCCCTGACGCTGCGGGGACACGCAGCGAGTCCTCGTATTTTATGCAGTTCACCGCGAAAGCGACTGGCGCACGGCTATAAACCGTAATGTATTAGCAGGGAAATGTAAATTGAGCGCAAAACCACGGTTCGAAACAATGCTTTTAGTCATGGACGGGGCAGGGGTGTCGGCCGACGGCCGACGGCCGAAGAGCGAGCCCGCGCGCGCGCGATGCCGGCTACTTCGTAAATTAACATTAACCCATTATAAATAAACGGTAACTCAAATTAATGCTAATGCCGTATCCACGCATTTAAGCCGATAGCGCCCGGATAGCGTGGTGCTGGCCTGGCACGCTCGCCGATGTCGTATCGCGAGTATCAATGGCCGATAGTTGACAATGAGATTCATCGGCTACTTTGCTTTACATAGAATATACTCACACACACACACACACACACATATTTTCTCTTTTTTGGCTCATATTAGCGACCAAACTAATGAGAATTTCGATTCAATGATGTTTTATTACAAACTTGCAAATTAGAAAGGTTTTAGCGATTTAATCCCAGATTGGCAAATAGCTGATAAGATCTTGTGCATTATTTAAATTCAAATGGATTTTACTTTATAGGAGTTTAATTCTAACTTTCCGATCAAGATACTTAACGTTGAAAATGTAGAAGTTGCAAAAGAAAGTGGCGTGAAACGAAAGTTTTGTTAAGATGTTAGCCATTAGTCTTGTAGTTAGTACGGATTTTAATGTGCTCGTTAAATATAAACGTATACGCATCTGAGCTATTTCAAGCTCGAAGTCATGGCTCGATACGGGCGTGTCATGTGTATTTTTACATGGCACTTGACTGCAATTATGGGTGCGGGTGATGGGAGCTCTCGCATGAAAATGACGAGAAGGAATTGCGCGCACACGAGACGCGCGGTGGTAAACGGGAGCGTGTGATATCGAATTTCGATACTAAGACGATTCGGGTGTCGTCATCGCCGGCAACGCTTTCGTATCTGACACGCTGCCTCGGTTCATTATACGGCGACGTTGGCGGCAGGGTGAGAAATGAGGAAAAAGGGGAAGGGGAGGAGGAGAAAGCTGCAAAAGGACAGATACGCGAGAGGAAGCGAAGATGAGACCGAGAGGACGGGAGTGCAGGAACAAGGATGGCGAAGATGAGAAAGAGAAAGAGAGAAATAGATCGAAGGCACGAGATACGTTATCTGAATTCAAAGCAGACATTGTAACAATGTTTCGCTTTTGCCACCGCGTGCATAATACAAGGTATCGAATTCGGGGACATACGAGCATGCATGCAGTTAGATCGCTGGTGGCATCGGTTTGCCGTGATATTAAGAACGGCGTGTAAAAGAGGTAGAACGCAACATGTGGCCGGTGTTACCCAGTTTATTATCTCCGATAATTTTGTTTCTATTTTTTCTCATTAAAATGCATTTTAATGAGGATTTTTGCGAAAGATGTACAGAAATATCTCATTAAAATGTATTTTAATGAGACATTTCTGTACATCTTTCGTCTACTTTTGAACTATATCTGTATAATATATAATTATATTATATATTATACAGAAGTTACTGAATGTGGTACTTTTTAAGTAGCGCTTAAGTTTTACAGAAGCTTACGCGTCGTCTGTTCTAACTCGCTCTAATGCGGAAATATAATTTTATACCTCTGTAAATTTCTAAGAATGCCGAATGTACTCGAGAATGTACTAGAGCGAAGATTATTCGTCGCATTTTATCCTCTCTCTCTCGTCTTTCTCTTTCCCTACGCGCATCCATCTGCGTATCCAGCTTGCGTCCGCGTCTTCTGGCGTTAATCCCAGTTTCCACTCGTGGCAAACTCAGCCTCACGAACGAGTTTGTCAGTGAAACGGTGCACTATTAAATTCTAACTGCGTTCGCGAGAGCGTGCAGGGCAGCAATGCGCAATGAATGCACACATTGAATAAATTAAAGACCTGGATAAACACACGAGAATCAGCATCAACGTCCTCTCCCCGCGGTAGAGAGAATGCGCGCCACCCTATCTCTGGCCTCCCCGCGGTGGCCTCTTCGTTTAGTCGTTCCCAACGACGTGCTGTTTTCGTCACTGTTGCCGGATAAAAGCGGCTAACGCGCGCGTTTCTCGTTCTACTTCCACTATTCTGAGCAAAGGCGCGTCGTAAACGCGTAGAATTGTTCATTCGCGTTAGACGCGTGCGTCTCTCGCTTCCGCGAATCCCCCGTTGCATTCCGCACCGTTTTTTTTTTAGAAGTAGCAATATTACCCGGCTCTTGCACGGTTCGTTCGACACACGCGGTGTATTTAAGCTACAAACACAGCGCACAAACACGGAGTTTGGGTTATACGTGCATAAACACGACGTGTGCGAAGTACATACCGGGAGATTTACAATGCATGTGAATCGGGCGTTTTGATTAACGACGAAAACAACGATGCGTCAGTCGGGCGTGCGGGGTAATTTCTCAAAGCGATTATCCGCCCGCGCGGGTCGCGACGCTCCGCTCCTGATGAGGCTGTACCTCACGGCGCGGCGGCGGCGGTCCATAGTATTTAGACCGTGGCCTAACCCGCTGCAGGTCCCGCGGCACAGGGAGGCCGGGGCAGAGGGGTGGTAGTGCAATGTAATTAATAGGGAGCACAATGGCTGTCTTGTGGAGACCGGGACGGATGGGGGTGGTTACAGAGGCAGGCGGCTGCGGAGGCCGCCAAGTAACGCGAGGGGTGGTCGTAATGCGTTCTGACGGATGCCGGTTGAGGGAGGCGACGTCTCCCTGCGTGGCGGTGACTTCTGGGTCACAATAGGGTGCTCCTCTTCTGCACATTGTGCACGGCGACAGAGCGAGCGCAGAGCCTTGTTACACACGTACGTCAGGCATCCCGATTTGTTCCGCGAGGAAAACAGGCCCGCGCGCAGTTTCTCGCCATCCTCTTT
>NW_020211994.1:2154-2560 GCF_003070985.1 Temnothorax curvispinosus | reverse complement strand
TTCACGCCACTTGGGGCGTTGCTGCAATGTATGCAAATAGTCATTCGACCAGAACTTCCAAAAGCTGTCGCGCATGCGTTGAATTAATTGCCATCGAGTGAGACGCGTTTCCTTCTCATCGAGTAAGGACGGCGTGGGTGCGCTCGTTAGCGCGGAGCCGATTAGAAAATGACTCGGTGTCATTGCACAATAATCATCTACATTGTCAGACATCTGAGCGAGCGGTCGCGAGTTTAGACACGCCTCGATTTTACATAAGAGCGTGCTTAGCTCCTCGGATGTCAGCGTGTGCGCTCCGATGACGCGTTTCATATGAAATTTGACGCTGCGGACGCACGCCTCCCACAGTCCGCCGAAATGCGGCGCGGACGGAGGAATAAAGTTCCACCGCACGCCTTGAGTCGCG
>NW_020211994.1:0-2144 GCF_003070985.1 Temnothorax curvispinosus | reverse complement strand
ATTGGGGGCGCGAGAATGCGTCGATACGAAATGCTCTTCGCATCGTATCTCTTCCGGTGAGAGATGCGTTTTCTGAGGAAGTTCTTCGACCTCCCAGAACCGTTTCAATTGATCCGATAGTTCCTCCAGCAGCGTGCAGTGGTGCGTTTGAATGCGAGCCGGCCGCGACGGCGCCGGCATTGGTCCGGACAGGAACCATCCGAAAATCGAGTTTTGAGCAACGGGCTCGTTGGGAGCGCGACTACGAACTTCCGGTAGTAGGATCGCGCCATATAAATCTGCACCGATTATAATGTCAATCGGCGCTGCGCTAGTAGAATCGCTATCCGCTAGCGTTAGTTCGCGTATGTACGACTTATTGGTTATATCCGGCACGCGGTGCGGAACGTAAGTCGTAAGCGACTTGCGAACGAGAGCGGAGACGGAGGGCCGCGGGCCCGTGCCGTCACGAGCTGACACTTGAACGGTAGCTGCGCTGCGTGCAGTGGCAGCGGTCTCGCCGATCCCAGTGATAGAGACGGAGACGCGCGTACGCGGGAGGCGCAATCGCTGAGCTAATCGTTCGGTGATCAAGGTGGTAACGGAACCCTGATCCAATAACGCACGAACTATGTCATGTCGACCGTTGAGACCGCTCACTCTCATCCAGGCAGTAGCTAACAAAATATTTGATTTCGAGAAGGTCGTGTGCGACAACAAATGTGACGTTACTTCGTTAGTTGAATCTGTTTTCGCGTCCGTGGATGAAGGTGAGCTCTCGGTTGTCGAGCTATTGTTATTCACGTCGATCGCGTGAAGAAGCGTGTGGTGCTTTTGCTGACATTGCCGGCATGTGTTCTTGCTTGAGCACGCGTCGCGAGTATGCCGTATGCTCAGACAATTGTAGCACGCATGAAACTTCTTCGCGAGATCACGTCGTTGAGCGACGCTTTTGTTTTAAAAGTCCGGACACGCGGACAAGAAATGCGTCTTTTGGCACATGGGACACTTGTTTGTACATGCATTAGCTGCGTGAGCTTGAATTGAGACATGCTGTTTATTGCCCTTGACTTGCGACGAAGCCGGGAGAATATTCTCGAGCGCGCGTATTCGAGACTTTAAGAAATTGTCAAGGCGCTCGTATGTGGGATAATCTACCGTGTCGCCAAGTTTTAATTCTTATGCTTTTCGGGTATCTTTGTCCAGCTTTTGGACGAGCAAATAAACGAGCACGTCGTCCCATGTGTCAACCGCACGGCCGAGGTTTTTCAACGACTGAATTGAAACGCTTACTCTATCTCGCAACGCGGTGAACGCGGCGGCTGAATCTGAGGTCGCGGGGGGAAGCGTATGCAGAGCATGGACGTGCTCGTGCACTAACCGTCGACAATTGTCGTGTCGCGCGCGCAATAAGTTCCACGCGATTTTGAAATTTGCATCCGTTAAGGCCAGATTGCGTATTGCATCGCTGGCTTCGCCTTTCACGCACGAATGCAGATATTGCAACCGACTAACGTCGAGCATGTCTCGATTGTTAATGATCAATGCGGTAAATTGGTCGCGAAACGCTTCCCACTCGCGAAACTCCCCCGTGAATTTCGGCAAATTTATACGCGGGAAATGCGAAAGCGCAAACGCGGAAGGATCCGATTGCATCGTCGATGACGCGAATGACTTGTTCGGACTCACGACAGGCTCCAGCTCCTCCAGGCACTCCGACATGTAGTCCGCTGCACGGCGGTACTTCTTTTCGCAGGTCTCGTACTGCTGCTCCGTGAAGTAGTCGTCTGTCCTTTCTGCCGCGGGAATTGCGGTCAGGAGGGCGAAGTGTCCACCGTCGACGGTGGCCCACGTGTCCTTCAGGTCGCTAATTCGACTGCGAATTTTCGCCGCAGTCAAATTATTTTTGCCGATTTTTCGGAAGTTGTCCAGCGCGCGATCCACCTTTCGCATTTGCTGGATCTGCCGTTCCAGCAGTTGCTCCGCCATGTTGCTTGAGTGTCCGTCAATTCGGCGATAGCTCCGGCACTCCGATCCGGCTCGAAGGACCAGAATTTATGTTGGCGAAATTCTTGGCCGGGCGTAACTCCGGTTCGCCAATTGGAGCAAAGCAGGCCAGGTCGACCCCGACAGGGATCAGGAGTGCGGAAAATGAGCAGACACTG
>NW_020211993.1:11134-26752 GCF_003070985.1 Temnothorax curvispinosus | reverse complement strand
GAAATGTGAGACAATATTGTTAATGAAGAACTGTGCTAACATCGATCGATTCACCGAGAGGGCAAGTACCGGGGCGTTAATTGTCGAGCGAAACTTCGCACCCGCGTCGGCATTCGGTCATCCAGGCACATGGGATTAATCGGATTAATTGGTGGAGTAGTTTGCCCAACAGCTCTTCGCTACTTTGACACATAATGGGTTATCTGCTCGTGCTGTTAAATCAACACGGGCCTAACATACGTCGAGACGATCGGGATTGTATCGGACGCGGCATCGATTCGCCGCGACATCACGTCAAGCACTGTCACTTACATCGCCTCTCGCGAGAATCAGCGACACGACACAACGTGCCTAAGCGGCGAGACTCCAGACGTAATTTACGATAATGCAATCATTGTAAATGAAATTTACCGTATAATCAATCGGATTACACGTATTGTTAAATACCACGTCATGATGATGAAAATGTATAATTACATCGTATACGTTTCTTCAAATAATATAAATTAATATTTACATAATTATATATATATATCGTATCTCTCTCGCTCGTTGAATGACGTTCGGTTGCAACATTTATTTTTGAAAAAGTAACGACGAATCGAAAACTTTAATTAATATGACATTTCTTCGTGTTAAATTAGTCTTTATTACGCTTATTTTTCATTTCATTTCTATTTATCGTAGTAAGTAAATTGTGGAATCTTTTTGCAGTTTCCTATATCTTTCCTGACTATCTTCAATTTCCTTAATTTATCCGGAATTTTAACGACTTTCCCGTAAACGGAAACGCGTTTAGCTCATCGCACATGCACGTGAAACCGTTCAATTAGCAGAATTCCTATACCATATAAATGATCGTACGACACGTAACATCGTAATTAGAGCCCGAACACTTTCTTTTAATAGTATTAATTCTCGAACGATAGCTAGCTAAAGGAGTAAAAAAAAATATAATGATCTCGATTTCGACGAAATCGAAATAATGAAAGTAGAAATGGATACAAAGAATCGTGGCTTTGGAATAAAGCCTTTGATAAAAGCACGTATACACAGAAGATGCGTCTTACGTTCTTTCAGCTGCGAATGACAATTGGAGTCGCGAAAAACGCGAAGGACACCTTTACGGCGCACACGGATGTTTATTTGCTGACGACCGCTAATTGGTAATTCGTATTTAGCCGACACGTCAATCACATCAGGACGCGCGATAATACGCGCTTTGTATGACGCGCTCCCCATTATACACGCCCCAAACCGTGACGGGCCTTATTACCTAGATAACGGTAACTTAATAGCATTTCGCGGTACCGCGACAGAGACCATCAACGGCATCAACTAACCACCGTCGGAGAGCCATGGCGTACGGAAGCGAGCGGAACTCGCGGATGAATGGAGGTGCTATGTGTGCACAGCATCTCCGGTGTTTTCTCAAGTTGGGAATAGGCCGGTCATTTCGCTGCACTCTTTCGTTCACACCTTTCAATGCGTCGGCATTCTCGCGTCTCTCCCTCGGCACGTACGGTTTTCCTTTGAACAGCACATTACCGCTATAAGTCTTTTAATTGCAGCAAAATTTTGTTTGAATTTTACGGCAATATTTACCAAGTGTCGTATGCATTTTTTATCTGCATTGATTGTCATATTGTACGTGAATTCTAGAATTCTTCATCACAATTTTATTGTATAAATATTGTGGCTAAAGAGTAACGATATTGTTTAATATCACTTATCCAAGATACATAATAGAAGTTAGTGTAGTCAATTATAATTCAATGAAACGTGATTCTTCGATGCAAAAAACACTGTAGAGTAGTGAATATAAATTGACAGTGCAACACGCTTAATCAGAGAGATGATTTCTTGATTAAACGTGTGGAACAGGATTCTCCTATACATTTTCCAAAAAGATAATCGGGGTCATTACTCGCGTAAACGGTTTTTCCGAATATCTCGTAAGAACAGAAACTTGTGACGTAAAAGGGTTAAACGGGAACAAGCCGGAAAAGGGAAAACGATTATGGCGTTTACAGCTTTGCCTCGATGAGGGAGCCTCGGCCGGAAGCGCTCCAACTTCTCCCCGCCACAGCCATAATCGTTTGCGAGGAATCGCTGGTAAATTACGGTAAACGGCAGCCCGGCTTAATGCACCGTACCGAATCGCCGCGAGTATAACGCTTTGAAAGAACAGAAACGCGTCTCGCCGCGAATGCCACCTAAATGGCACGTACGATTTGCATGTCGATGCGACGTGCGTGACTGCCACCGAAGATAGAAACAATTGGAGAAAACATTTCTAAACACCGTTCACTTTATCATTAATCTTTTCAACACACCTAAATATCCACATTATTTATAATTTTACAAAAGAAGCGAGGATTAAATATATGACAGTCATGTAAAATGTAAATTAATATTTGCATCGTATGCACCGACTAACATAAATTGAATAATTCTTAATGAGATGATTTTATTAATAATTGAAATATTTAACTTATTGTCAGCATATTAAAAATCGCAGCGCTGAAAACTTCATACAATTTTATATAATTTTTTGTAGTCTTCCTTGACGCTATAAAAAAAATATAAAGTCAAATTTACAATCAAACAAAACTAATTTTTTAAAAATCGAAAACATACATGTGAGAATTTTGCACAACATGCCATTAATAATTTATATGAATTACACGGTATTTTTTAAAGCTATAAGAAAAACTGTTATTGACGTAAGGTGATAATATTAATGAAAATATAACGCGCTTGCGCCACTTGAAATACTCGGGGAATTAATACGGCCAAGCTCTCATCTTCCTCGAATCTGCATAAGAATGCGGTACTTCGAGGCGAAATAGGATTGGGTCTCTTAAGCCTCCAAAATAACTTCACAATGCGGGAGAGAGAATCTCCGGAAGACTTTCGGAAATCCCTCTGGAAGTCTACGGTCCCTGGCTCACGATTCATTTGTTGATTTTTCTCCGGGAACTTTCTCCTCGGCCGATGATAAATTACAGAAGTTTAATTGGTGGCAAAGTTTAACGCGACCGCGCGTCATCTGTAATCATGTTGTTACACTTTGTGTGACGTGAAATATATATCCCCGAAAGTTCCCCGGATGAAAATTTACAACGCGCGCGGTGCCATTTGGTGCGACGCGGGAATCATAATGGCGTTTAAGGGTTTACTGCATTATACCCGCTACGCGCGCGATTTGCGCGCTCGTTGCCATTATTACATTCATTTTGATATTGATTCCACCGGACATCCTAGTCAGCCGATAATCAGATTACGTGCCACGTATGCAAATGAATCTCGCACAATCGTGTAACAGCTCTTCTCGGATGCGATGTTTTAAAGCCCCCCGAGCCAAATGAACCGCAAGTTTATCGCTTCACCAGCGTCACGCTACGCCCTATGAATATAAAGGAGAAAATTACGTTGCAAACACGACAAAAGACATATATATCCATATGCAGAAGATACTCCGCCGCGTAATTGTTTCGCTTGACATTTTTTCTTTTAATTTAATCTCTCGCCTCGCATATTAAATCGATGACGCGCGCGCATTCAATTTCGTTGATTCACTAGCCGGGCGCGCAGAACAAATTCAGAAATTACCCCATTCTAGTGCCGGGATATAAAAAAAAACTTCCCCGCGACTGCCGGCGAAGCATGAATAAAAAATTATAAATTCATCATCTACACTTCACCCTTGCGAAAGAGTGGGGCGAAAGTGCGGGACGAGAATTAATTCTAAAACAAATCAAATTTTGAAGCTGCCGATAAGAACAAAGATAAAGACTAAAGAACAGACAAAGACTTCGCACGAAGTCTATTATGGAGAGAAGTATCGATCTTCTTGAATATCAATTTTCTTAAATATCATATTCTTCTTTGCGAAAGAAAACTCCACAGAGATGCGTTGAAAGTATCACAAAGGACTCGTGATTTTCTCGGCTGAGCTGCGTGATACGCGTCTGAACGTGCGACGTGCTCCATAAAGTGCTTCAACGTAGAGCTCTCGAGGGTGGAAGGTTAAAGTTCTTCGAGGTCTCTCTCTCTCTTTATAGTCCGGCTTGTCCCGTATTAATGTATGTGGAATCACACGCGCGTATTAAGGCGCTTTAAACACGCACACACTTTTACTTGTATTACGTACTAACAACGGGTAATGTATAAAGGGTCTGGATTTTATACAACTGGAATAACTACTTTTGATGGAGTGGTCCAGCGTCTCTGGAGAATTCTCTTCCCGAAAGATAATGCGTTAGCTGTTTTAGTAGAACAAATTATTCGGTCGTAAATATGTGAAGAATTTAGAAACAGCCATTTTAAAAAAGTTCATCTTTTAAAAGTTATCATTTAAAAGTACTTTACGCTCAAAAATTTATCTCACAATTAATTTAAAGCAATTAAACATTGACTGTGCATTCAAAATACGCATGCTGCCTTATTCCTATTTACACATTCTTCTCTTTTTCCTTTTTATTTTTACGTTTAAATTAATTAGCTAAAATGGATTCTCTTTCCGAGAAACATGAAAAACATTACTTCCTCACATATTTCGTTCCTTGAAAATAACTCGTTGAAAAATGGCAAAGTCGACATTTTAGTGAACTGCAATTCACTGCCGCAATATCTTGTAAGATCGCCGATACGATATCGGCTCCAAGTTCACGGAATAATGCTTTTTGTTTCAATGCGATATCGTTATATCGATTCGCGATCAAAGTGAAAAGTCCGAGTCGAGTCCTACACGAGACGCGATAGTTATTCGCCACGCGAGCACGTTCGCGTTTAATTGCGTTTGCAAACGCACCCTCGGGCGAGTCAGCCCGACGAGACATTTTGACGGACGGACGAGCGACGTAAAGGACAGTTCTCGCATGTACGACGGTTACTTCTACCTTGCATGTGCAAGAAAGAAACCTTGACGTCACGGCGGTAAAGGTCGAAGTGCCATCTTTGATCTTCGCTTTACTGGCGGGCCTATTTTCTCTCCGCTCCTTCTTCGCTCGATGGATCGAAAACGAAATTTTCGCTGCGGACCATCGCCGTATACTTTCACACTCAGATACGACGCATTTGCAAGAAGATAAAAGTATATTATAGATAATACTGTAAATTTATCAAATATTTGTATCTGATGACGTAATTTGTTACAGCCATTCTTCCAGTTTCACTAATGCAATCCGTTAATAGACCATGTAGAGTAATTTTGATACAGCATAAATGTTGATACAACAATTGTTGTTACAATACCATGAGTGCAACACAATAGCTCGATTACTCTCGTAACAGAATATCGGCAATTTAATGCTTCGCAGTAATAAGCTTCATTTGGAGAACGAATTTCAAGATATTTAACGCAGAACAATTGGACAATTAAGCAAATGAACTTTATATCAAATTCCTGTTATATAGTAACATGGGCCGGAATTAATTGCAAACTGGAAAGTCGCTTTCAAATTCAATTAAAAAAGTCGGGAGCAAATGTACAAGCGTTTGCGGACGCGCGTGATTCGAGCGAAATTTCTGTTATGGCACAAATCGATTCTTCTGCAACGTATGTACATAAACAATTTAGAAACCATGTTATCCCCATATTATATTCAAGGCGTGTTTACGAACACGCGATGTTGCAATCAAATGAAATCGGTAATTAATTGTCTACGCCGTTAGTAGGCTTAGCTCTCCGTCCGATGGATTGACGTTCGTTTAATTAAACGCCGTGGATTGTCTTCGCCTGCAGGTAGGCATTTAAGTCCGCGAAGCGAAGGAGTGTGAGCTCGCTCGATGGAGTGCTAATTTCTGCCTCGCCGCCGCCGTCGAGACGTAAAGTCGCGTTTGCGAAATACCGTGAATAATACCACATTCGTATGTTCGCCGAGCTCACGAGCTCCGCGATTACCCGATATACCCCGAGATCGAAATCAATAATCAATAATCTCGCCGCACGCATCGCGCGATATAAACGCGTATTCCCCGTTCTCTCGGTAAATATTTGATTGTAAATCGCGATAAATGAAAAATATGTCGTATGAAATTTGAGGATAAACGCGGCAGAAACGCGAGAGATGCGCAACGCGAAGCGAATTGTATCTGAACCAACAGTCGAGAGAGATGCGAATAAGCAGATAAAATTATTCGGCTGACTGTCGTCGGAAAATTCCTCGACCCGAATCCTCGCCGTCCTAAATTCGACGTGTTATTTCTGCTGCGCGATGAGTGCACCGCGAAAACCGTTGCAATCGAGCGTAAAAGCGAATTAAATAAGAATTCCCATCGGTCGAAACTTATTGAAGCTTGAAAACTTATTGAAACTGTATTCCATAATCCTGCATTAATATTACAAATTATTGTAACAGATGTACATTTTATAACAGGTATACTGATAATTTATTATCTTGTACGTAATCTTAAAAATGAGAGAAAAAAGAAAAGAGGGAAAAAAGAAAGAGAAGAAGAAAAGTGTGTGTTCACGATTTATTTCGACGATTAAAAGCAAAGTAATTAAAAAAAATTTAACTAAATAAGTTTATCGATTAAATAAATAAGAATCTAAGTTCTCCAATCACTTTTCGCTCATTGCGATGCAACCTTGGGGATTTCCAGAGTAACGGCAAGCCGTCGAATGATTTGCGAGCCGCCCGTACCCGTACCTACCTTTCCTCGCTTCGTTTTATTCGTCTCTTCACGGAGAAGCGCGAGAAATCGCGTCGCTGCGCCGCGCATAAGCGCGCGATGCGTTTTGATATTCGATACGCGACGGCGCGGCGGGATCGCATATTTCGCCGAACGCGGAATAAGTCGACCCCGCGGCCTCGCGCGAACCAGACGAGGAAGGCTTATATGCAAAAAGGCGTGGTTGTGGATGCAAGGCGCACGGCTTATAGGTATAACACAGCCGCATTCCGAGGCATCTCGACACGGCCGCGCGCGTACGTTCCCTATTTTAAGACAAGCCCGAGGCTTGCCCTGCACCTCGTCACGCTTTTACCCACGGTCGCGCATCTCACCCGAATGATTCGCGGAAATTATGCCGGGGAAACTTCCTGCTTGCGTAACGAACTAAACGCACCGCGCCGTCTTCCGTTTTCTTTGTTTTTGTTTACGGGAAATCGAACGCCGTTGAAGACGGCGCTGTGTTCGATCCCGCCGAGTTTAGCTTCTCGATGTTATGACGGGGCGACTCAATAAACTGAAATATTTTCGGAATTTAGAATATGACAAAAATATAACCGGAGAAGCTCTATACGACACGTGGTGCCCAGACGAGCGAGGAAAACCCGAGGGAAACTTGATGCTAGAAATCACGCGCGAGTACGTTGATAAGGACGGAATGAAAAATTCATAGCAAGATAATGCGTCAACCTGTAATCAGGTTTTAACCTGAACGCAAAATGAATTATGCCATCATCGTATATACATAATCCGCTTCTTATCTCTTCCGACGAGCGCAGAATGTAGCTCGAACGTAATCACAGTGCCATTAATTATATTTATTCCGTGTTCGGAAAATTTAATGGAAAATGTCAAACTTGTTGAAAATATATATTATACATTTTTCTTTTTTTTAACCTTTTTTTAACCTTTTTTTATAATTATGTAATTTCAGAATTTTTTTAACAATCTGTACAAAAACTTGAATTCTCTAAATTAAATATTTGTATAAATATTTGTATTTAAAAAGTAATTTTTCTAGAATTGAAATTAAATAATTTAAAGAACCAGAAAGAAAAAAAGAGAGAAAGGGTTCAGATATCCTTGTAGAAAAATATATCTTGAAATTAATTTATATATCTACCTAATTAAATATTAGTTTCTGTCAAGTATTATCAAATGTTGTAAACTATAAATGGAGAAAATATCAAGTAAAGCTAAATAAAAAATTTCAGAGAAAAAGATGCAGAGTGAAATCAATTATAATTAAATTAATAACAGCTGCAGATATATCTCGGGAAACGCATTCGCACACAAGCGACTCCTAATTGGAGATGTAAAATACGCGTCCGTGTCGATTATTCGCGAGTCTATAAGCCATAAACGATTCAATTGTTTCTATTATGATTCTGGCGAAATGAAATATTGGAATTCTCCCCGAAATTCATTAACGCTTTATAAGTTGTGTGAATTTTATTACGTATTTGTTAAATAGTGAAATGCACGTTCACGCATCCATGACTCTTACTTCGCTAAATCCACGTTGAATATCGAAAAGTCGCATGCAACGTTGTATGCTTCGATTTTAACGTAATATCTACGTTATTTCGTTTTACAGTTATCCTAGCTGGAAGAAATGTGATAAAACGGCTCGTATTCCCCCCGCGTCGTTACTTTTACGCACATATTTTATTTTGATCTCACGTTTACGCGAAACGCGTTCTCGCTAGTTAAATAAAACTTAGAAGACCAGACGGCCGTAATGTACGCAATGTTAATATTATTGCCAATGTCAACATATAACTTGTGTTAGATCAAGTTTTAAGCGTTTCGATAATCAATAAAGCGGCTTTAATAATAGAATCGATTTGACGTCGACGTCTGGTCAACGACAGATTTTACTACTGCGCAAATCCGAAATTCTTTTTTTAGCTGTCATTGTCCATCATCGTGTAATAACTATTTACAATTTCCATTTACAATTCCCTATTTACAATTGTTATTACCGCATCGCTGAGGATGGCTCAAAGAGGAACCGAAACGTCTGATTTATAATTATGTATCTTAGTAGTTATTATGGACCGATATAACGTTAACTTACACACCGTCAACCGCGTTCAACTCTTAAAGCTCCTTTTCACTTGTTAATAACTGTTTACATTCAAAATTCATCATTTCGAATCTGCTCTGCACTTCCAAGTTGTATCAGCATAAAGGTTAACATTTAATACGCGTGTGTTTCCTATTTAAAAAAATATTATGCCTATATAGTTTTCATATCTCTTTCAGATGCCTTGTTCAAAGAATTATTGTTCTATTAACACCCTTAAGAAAATGTACAATACAAATACAAAAAAATTACAATATACTGCATTAATATATTCGCGTTTTCATCATAATAATTAATACAATTATTCTTTTTCAAATGAAAAGGTAATAAATGTATAATTTTTAAAATACATTTATTATACAGCTCTTTTGTAGATATACTTTTGTTATCATTTTTCAATTTTCCCGTGCACGTGCATTTTGCTGAAAATAAATTAACCTTTAATTAACTTCGCGATTTATTAACGGTGAATATCTACCGGTGTCGTTCGCATTATAGATGCGATTTAATGGACCGTCCGTTTTAACAAACTCGATACGTCTGCCTTATCTGGGATTTATTAGTCGGTACTGTCAGTAGGTAGTAGTGCTCTCGCGCACAAGGGCACAGACATCGCCCTTCTCCGAAGATTCATCAGTCCGCGCTCGTATTACCGTAGATCAATCAACTTTTACGATCCATCCGTCTTTCGGCTCTTATTTGCGATGCGCACGCGGGTGCTCTCGATCATGTCGATCTCGCAATATCAAGCGTAATATACCCTGCGCGTCGAATGTCAAAGAAGATCCCCGGGCACGGGGGAATTTTAATCATTAATGCAAATCGTGCCACTTTCATTTAAACTAGCGAAATTAAAAAAGGCTTTCACACATATACCTCTCGCGATATAAAATTCACCTGTTAAAATATCTCGTGTGCCTCTCCGTGATTAATACCGCAATCTATATTTTATTAAACGTATTTCACTTCTATGCAGCTCTTACTTAAGATATTACGACGCGTAAATCTAAATCCGTTTTTAATTAAAAAATTTTTTAATTAAAAAAAGGTGTATAATATTGAATAGAGAAAATATCCGTAGACTAGGAGAACAGAGAAATATTCAAGGACGCGCCGCACGGCTGTTTTGCGTGATAAGACTTCACGTATAGCGTCGAGAGATTGATTGTTTATCTTCGCCGTCGCGCTTCAAAGGGGAAACTGATCGATACGTTATTCCGCGATCTGCCCCCGATATTTCGGTGCACGGTTATAATCAATATTTTACTCCCGACAAATTGTTTACTCCTAATTTTCCGATAATTGTCCCTCGTAAATTTTCCATACTTTCTACATCGCTTCATAATTAATTTCCACGCCGCATCCTTTGATCTCCGACGTTCAACGCGGCAAATTAAGCTATCAATGGATGCTTTATTGACTAGGAACTTCATATCAATAGAGGATATTTCAATAGCAATTGCGATATGGCTTTATCATTATTATGGCTTGTTTATCCCCTATCTCTCATTCGGCTTTATAATAAATGAATTCGCAACGATTGCACCATATAAATGTAAATAAATATTAACGCGTTGTGTATTACCTAGAAACGCTCTAAATGAGAAATTAATAATTCATAATCAATTATTCATTTAATCTTCACAATTCCTCTTTTGAAATTTTGTCGGCTAACCGAAAAACTAAATAACGAATAATCAGTAATGATCATCAATATTATATCAGCTTGACTTGCACATCGAAAAATATTAAAATTTATTTATCTTTGCCACGATATTATATAAAATATTATATATCTGTTCATTTGATATTTATTTGATATTGAAAAGAGATCTATTGCAAAATCGGAGAATATTGAAGAAGCTCGTGAGAGTAAGAAGACAGACGCGACATGTATGCAACACCCTGTATGCGTACAGCGACGAAATCTCCAGCGTCGCATATACTCGTTGAATAACTGTTCCCCCCCGGCTAATCAATCTTCGAGGTCGGATCGCGTTTTTGTTATCTACATGCGGCGATCGACGATCGATGCACGCGCCGTGCATCGACGCTTAATCACAATGACATGGGGAACGCGGGGGCTCTTTCGCATTACTCCCGGAGTAGCGAACGCGGCGCGGGTCGATCGGGGCCGCTATTGGACAACAATGTAACTGGAAACAGCGGCATATTGCTGCTTAATAGATAGGATTATCGCAGCCGCTTAATCATCAGTCGCGGCACTACAGTCGCTGATGGCCTGTCCGACACAACGGCCTGTTGGCATTTCGATCGAACATGCCGCGGAAGCACCTCATTGGCGATCCTGCCCACGTAATATCGGCATTAAGGCACGGGAGAGGATTCATGCTGGTCTAGTGTCGGATAAAAGTACCGTAGACCGTGCGGGAAATTTTCCGCTATCAACGGTAACGGCGTCCTCGACGATCTCCGCGTGTCTCGCGCAATTTTGTCCCCTCACGGAGATATGAAATTTATCAGGGCTTTCTTATTGAACGCGTCACATTTGACACGTTACTTTATACGCATATGCAAGAATCTGCGCTGTCGGTTTTATTAAAGAAAGATTAACAATGCAGGCAAAACGGTGCGTCGCGTGAATTCTCAGCGTGCGATTAGCTAATATCATCTTAATTAACTCACCAGATATTGAGGAACTTCTCCCGAACTTTCCGCTTCATGCTATCGCTCTTCCGACGATGCTGCAATCTGCGGCAGGAATCCGTATAGATGGGCTCCGGAAGCTTGTAGAGACCTACGGAAGGTGGAGATATCTAGATTAAGCTTTTGGAAACTTTCAAGTTTTTGCGGCGGGACGGTGTGCGGTGCAACAAAAGGGCCCTGAAGGAACATCGAAGATGGAACGCGGGATGCCGGAGCAATTTTTCGCAAACTCTGCGTCATTTCACGTCGTAACGAGATTTTATAAGAAGAGTTTCATACGCTGTGAGTTGCCTATACGTGCCGTGTCCCAGTTTTACCGGCTCTTTCCCCTTTATCGGCAGATTCTTAGAAAATTTTCTATTCTTCTCTTAGCAGAAATTTTAGCAAAAGGGTTAAATTACATATAAAAGTGCGAATTACGAAGTTTTCTGAATTAAGTTTCGGCGATAAGTAAACCCGATTTAACTTCAATCAAGAAGGGAGAAAAAAAGAAGCTTGACTTTAAGTAATTAGTGATGTAACGGTCGAGCGCCTCGGGACTTTTGTTCGTCCACGTGCGAACCATCCTCTATACATAAGCCGAAGCTCAACTAGAAATTGAAGATAGGAATAGCTTGAACGGCTCCTTTCGCGTGTCCCCACAAATATTTATTCAGCGGCTGCGATCGGAGCATGCCGCTGTTTATCCGCTCGTATATCCGTCGCTAGCCTCAGACCGAGCGGCATCGTAAAATCTCTGGCGAAACTTTTATATCTGACCGAGATGACCGATCCATCTCAACGTAAAGTTCGATCCACATCCAATATCGCAGCATAGGAAATAAAATCTCAAAGAGAAAATTGTTATCGCGACAATTGCGTTGAACGAGTAAAGGCGAGATACACGTTTCGAGATTAATCTCCAGTTTCTACGATAAACCAGAGATACTTCATGAAAATGTCAGAAGGAAGCGCTTTAGATTATTGCCTCTTCGTTATTTCAATTCGTGTATTACCTTTCCCTTGCTATTTTTATTTAGTACATTATGACGAAGATTGCAGAAATCTCTTTCGACTTCATTACGCAATAAAATTGCGCAATAGTAATTGTTTTAACGAGCGTGATTATCGTAACTATTAATTCTACTGTGTTCAGGATTTGTCTAAATAGCGATAACTTTTTCAATCCGCTGAGAGGATTGCCGCGTTGCGTGACAATCCAATTTCCAAACGCTTCCGAGTTGTCGAGGACTGTCGAGGGCAAAGGATTTGTGAGCAATTTAGACTGCACGCGCTTGTATTAAACAAAAACGCTAGAGGATTTTCAGCTTCGGTTTTATATTCTTGATAAAATTATTATCGAGAATTTTCCACCGAACATTATACAAAATATACTTTAGAAAAATATGCGATGCAAAAAACTGTTTAAAATCAATGAACGAATTTGTTACTCATTCCCATCTATCTAAACTTTTACGTCGCTAAAATTCTATTTCTGTCACTTTGAACCAGAGATTTCGCTAAACAAGAGAATACCGAGTTAAATGTGCATTCAATGAATTGAACTCGGGAGAACCAGCGAGGAACATATATACGGATTGAAAGGGAAGGGAAGCGCCCGTGGCGCTTTCCACCGCCAACGTCCATATTTATCTTCAATTTCATTTTCGTTTTACTATACAAGAGGCAACAGCATGAAAATTCCTTGTGTCCTGTATAAATTTTTGTAGAAACAATGTAGAAACAATCGCGTTTTCCGTATCAGTACACCGGTATATTGACGTCTATCCTCGAATTTAACACAAAAGAGTAATGCTACGACAATAAATAATTTCGACAGTCGCGTGCACCTCGATGCATTACGACAATGCACACTTATAAACCCACAGGTCCATTAATATATGCGATTATTCGACGAATAATGACGGCCAGCCGTACGGCCAGAGCATTTTATTTCACTAATATTCGCTATTTAATATCAAAAGTAAGATATTATCCCGAATTTCTCCGTTCCGCTGGATTATCCCTTTCATTTTTACCACCACGATCGCTGCCACGAAATCCGATTATGAAGTTCAATTATGAAGCCTATTCCGAGGAACTTTATACATGTTACTTACTTAAGCAACTTAAGAGCTGATCATTATCGTCAAAATTAGGATCGGCAATTATTAATCGAATTATAAATTATCGTCGCATTAATGAGAAGTTACAGAAAGGAATACAGTAAAAATATCTCAGCTCAGTTAATCTTCGGCACGATATTTACAGAGTGTCCCTGAAAATAGATCAGCGGCGACTTATTGTTAGGCATAACGGGGATACTCTAGATGCAGAAACGACGTACGTGGTTACTTACTAAGCCAGCTCAGCTGATCGTTGTTCTCCAATTTGTTCTTGAAACTGTCCACTTGGCGTTTGAGTTCTCGTAGGGCGAGGGAGGGTGTGGCGTATAAAGCTTCTTGATGCTCTCGCAGCTGCCGCTCTAAAGCCGCCACGCGCCTCTCTAAAGCCCAAAGTACCTCCGCCTCAATCACCCCCGAAGAAGCGGGATGAGCGCCAACGATCTTAAAAAAGCACAACCAGCTAAGTACGTAAAGCGCACGCTACGCGCGTTCATGTGGATGTTTTGCGTAAAAGAAAATTAACGCGTCGACTAAGATAATATGTCGCGCCCTGTCCTTTGATCAGGCTATGTAAATTAATTGATTTAGATGGTTAGTTTTACGTTCATTACATGTTCATTATGTTCATTTATCTTTTTTTACATTCCGAGAATATTTAAATTTTTCCCTCATGCACTGAGAGTACAAGAAAGAAAAAAACCAGTAAACATTAAGATATAAATCTATACGTACCTAACATTATTAAAAAAATTCCTTATGTATTCCATTGTCTAATGAATTTTGCATTCAAGCCGCTTCTAACGAGCATAGATCGACATCTTCATAAATATGTAAAGGTATACAAATGAAGTAGATGAAAGGTAAAATCAAAGCTTTAAATTTTCCCCAAAATCGCGATAAATTCATAATGAACTTCACCATCAACATTGATTCACGTCACGAGTGATGAAATTAATTATGATAATATTACAGCAATTGTTCACGCGTCGATTGAACGCTCATTACTCAAAGCAAGACATTATTCGCTTGAAACATGTAATTTTTACTATAATGCGAAACCTGATTAAAGAACATAATTCTTCGTGCATCGAACTTGTTCAAATATAGATAACAAGAAACTCTTGGTCTCTCTGCAGAGAAAGCACTTGTCAAAAATTATTATACTACGTAAACGTGTAATTAATTATGTAAACTAATGAAATGTTAAATATAGAATACCTGAAGAACATAAGGCGTGTCGGGCGTGTTTGCAGGTAGATGAGTCGAAATATTGAGGAGCTTGTCCCCCTTGCGAAGCTTTACGATGTCCAGAGGACCAGCCTCTGCCGCGCTTCTAAAGAGTTCTGCAAGATAAAACGTAGATGCTTTCTCGTTGAGTTGATCTCCGTTCATTCTCTCCTTCCTCCGAAGGAAGTTTGTTTACGCAGTTCCTTAAATTCACCGTCGCGTCGCTACCATTTCGCGATGCAATTCAAGACGATCGTCATTCAGCCCCTCGAATTATCCCCGTATCGAGCGGGACGAGCGCGGGCGCGATGTGCGGAAGCAAATGACGTACAAACGATATTTACGATACCCGGTTTCGATCCCCGCTATTAACTGGCCGCCGTTTACCACCATTTACTATATTACCGGAGGTGATATTAACTTTATTAAACGCCGCCCCGCTGGTGCACGGGAGATCGACGGCCATTTCCCAATTACCCCGGCTTCCCGGCAAAAAACGGGCGACGCGTACAAATGGCTCTTGGCCGCGCGACGCGTGCATAGAATCCCGTGTCTGTCTCGAGCGGCGACGTACCTACTCTTTCTGGTATATCGAGCGAGTAATGCTCGCGAGGGAAGAGCACAACGGCGCGACGTTTTGTAAGTGCATGTTTTATTCATAATCGAAACGCCGCGCTACCCACGGAGTGTAACGGCCGTGTATTACTGTGCCCCGGTAATTACGATCGACGACATAGCGCCGGAATGACGACCGTAAATGTGCCTTCTTCTCTCTCTCTCTCTCTCTCTCTCTCTCTCTCTCTCTCTCTCTCTCTCTCTCTCTCTCTCTCTCTCTCTCTCTCTCTCTCT
>NW_020211993.1:0-11124 GCF_003070985.1 Temnothorax curvispinosus | reverse complement strand
CTCTCTCTCGCTCTCGCTCTCTTTCTGTGCGCTCCATCACGGAAAGTTTCGGGATCAAGCAGAATAAAATAGAAGTGGAGTCTGGACCGCAATCACGGTTCACTTTATTCCTAAATTGAAGCGAAATTCACGAACGTAGAAAAAAATAGGGCACGATATAAAAATTCTGAATGTAACTCTTAATTAATTTCCGGGATGGAATGCGCGCCGGCGGACATTTAATTTAATATGTAATTATCTGGGTTCTCGTAAATGTCCTCCTATCGAAGATTAAAACAATGGCACGAGTAATTTAAAAAAACGTCTTATCAAGAGATGCAACATTATTGATCTGTCGAGATACCGCGAATCTCCCGGAATCTTCCGTATGCATCCGCGAGCGAGCGTATACAACGCTGCACGAAAAATAATACTAAAAACTGTGCAAAAATTCGCTGAATAAATGATACAAATCCGTGCCGTTTCCGACTGTCTTATTTTAGCGCGGATTCATGCAGCGGCTTGAAATATTGAAAAGCTCGACACGTATATAAGTGCAATGTATTCGGCAGTAACATCCAATAAGCGGCTTCCGTAATAACTAATGAATGAATTCATTTCATACCCACGATAAAGTAGACGAATAGCATTATAACTGTGTGGTCCAAACATTCTGCAGATGATGCCGATGTTACGTCGATATTATATCACATCGAAATGACGTGAATCGCGCGGTATTTTTATGAAAGCAGATAATCTGTTGGAGATATCTATTGAAATTACAAGCGCAGATCGATGATCGATTTTGAATGGTATATGCAGCTTAACGCATCCTAACGGGGGAGAGAAAAGAAAAAGAACGTTTCCGCGATCTCGACGTAAAATATACATCCCGTCCCGTTCTTGCGTGAAAAATGGAAGTGCAGTGAAACCTGGCGCGATCATTTATAAAGAGTCCGGGGTCGCCATTTTCAGTTCACCCCCTGACTGACGTGCACGCCTCGGGATAAAATAAAAATGTTCCAAGCGCGCGTTTTCCTCGTTGCGCTTGTCTCGCGCAAGGAAACGGGAAGAGCGCGGGATTCGTGTAACGAAACACGAGAAATCGTAGTGTTTCACGATTTATCTGGTCCGAGGACTCCGAGGTTGAAATGGAACACCTATAGTGGAACGTGTTGTCACGCATTCGTTTCACTTTATGCGCGACCTTTACGAGGGTGCGCGCAGCCATTTTCGCCAGGATATCGCCACCAGATCTGGGAAAAAGAGGTTCGCGGCGAAAGGCAAACGCTATCATCGCTGTGTCCCGCGTCAAACTTCGATTTCTGTTTGCTGCGGCGCAAAGTGCAATCAAACCAAACCCATCGCCTCGCCTCGCCAACTGAAACACACCCGCTGCATTCAGCGCTGCGAAATGTGGGTTAATTTTATTTTATTCAAGTGAAATTTGTGCGAAGGATTCGAAGGACTCGTATTCATCCAACGCGCTACTGAAATTCTCGTTATCAGCACATCGTGAAAATAGAAGTAGAATGTAGATAATAATTGCTAATTGTTCACGAGACTCTCTATCGTAACGTAGTTTATATCAGCAAATGCAGGAATATAAAATGAAATTTTATGACGTAACATTTTTATCCCAGCCCAGTTGATGTACGCGCGGGTACGGAAAATACCACTACTACTAATAACTGCAACCACGCAAATCGAGCCGCGTTCGATTTATCGCGGAATTATGGCTGACAGTATGAGGAATGCCAGAACGTAAATGCAACGCGTGTCCACCACGCCCACGCACGAATTCGAGACGCTAATTGAGTCCGGAATCGTTTGCCAAGGCGAGAGCGAGTAACAATCACGATGAAACGCGCAGGAAGCGACGAGGTTCACTGTGATCTCTCGCTCGCTCCGCCTGCGAGGAAAATTCTGCACTTTTTTTTCAACATACAGCGCGTGTCAATGGAATTTGCGAGTGTGCTTTAATTTAAAAGATTTTTAAAAATAAATTAAAGACATGTCATTGACACGCGCAGCACGATTGGAAATTTTCAACACGATCGGTATCGCGTCGTGTCAAATTTCCGGCACAACAAACGCTTGACTTTGAACTTTCGGCTCGTGCACGCGCAAACTGTCGCGAGCGTTTTCAAATCGGAGATGCGATCGACAAAATTAAAATAAAATGGGTCTTTCATCAACTAAGCTTGGATATTAAAGTTAACATTTATATAATAATTTTACGCTTTTTAGGAAAGTTTTTCCGAAATTCGTAAGCATTTTCGCAACATTTCTCTCGCGCATAAAAGTAAAGCTATTTCTGAAATACTTCCACATGCTAGGGGTGCAGAAATTGCTACTCTGCTTTAATCATGTGTCATCGAAATACACAGCAATATCATAATAAAACAATGATACAAAGTTTATAATTTGTCATATGATATATAATCGATAGAATAATGATATTTGCGCGGGACATATATTTTCAAGTAAATATTTGTTCAGTGTGTATCGAATTTAGCTATCGCAAACAGCGGAAATTTTACCACACAATACAGTAAAAGCAAATATATTCTGTATCAAGGCATACTGTTTAATTAAAAAAAGGACTGCAAAAGAGAGAAAGAGAGAAGAGAAAATTGGCTCGATTCCATTTTGGTATGACATGTAATATTGCATGCAAAAAGCAGTTGTAATTTTTTTTATCTTCTGTAGCTTTTTATTTAATATCGATATAATCGTAACATAATGCGCAATAAAAAAAAACTGTTTAAACTTGCCGATGCAGTCGATTCGCTAATGTCGTCCGCTCAATTACGTTCCGGTCCGTAATGTTCGCGTTAGTCGGCGACCCGTTTCGTCGTAAAAACGCTCGAGCACTCCGTGGTGTACGGCAAGCGCGATTACAACAATTGCGTGCACACGCTTTTTCTTCATGGTACTTAAACCTTTACGACCAAATCGTCGAATTTTCGTCCGCGTTTCGTAGGTGTTCGTCGGCATTGTGGCGCCCGCGCCGACCCGGGGTTGGCCCCTTTCTCTCCCAACTTTGTTCCCGACACGCTTACGATTTACATGATAATGTACTTGACGTCCGGTGCGAGATGGAATATCTCCCACGCGCGAAAAGGATGGAAAGCCGCGGCCTGTAGATATTTGAATACTCGTCAAATAAGTTCTCGAATACGCGAGATTCCTGACGTGGAACATTCGAAATCCAGCCTTGATTAATCGCGATTCGTACATTTCCGAAGATTTATGGGAGCTTTGCATATTATCTCTTTTTTTCTTTCTTTCTATCTTTCCTCTTTTGGTACTAATATCGATACATAGATCTCAAGAAGGTAAAATAATTCAGTTATTAAATAAGCTATAAGATATTTTTGTACAAGTTACTACATGGAAAGAACGGTTTTGCTGAAGTATCTAAAAATTTAGCTAGATACAGATCTGAAAATAATTTTGTTGCGCCATCAAAATAATTGTAGTAGATCGCTGAAGTGTAATGATAATGCTGTAAAAAATGTTGACATTTTACCAATCAGATTGAGTGTTCTACATAATTATTTTGATGGTGTAACAAAATTATTTTCAGATCTGTATCCAGCTAAATTTTTAGATATTTTTAGATTCAGCAAAACCATTTTTCCCGTGTAAAATTATACATATGTATAATTATAAAATATGTATTTAAACTTTCGATACGCGTCAATTATTCAATCTCATATGAATTCATTGTTTGAATCTCAAATTCAAAACGGTATTGTAACTTTCAACTCGTCGAATATTCAAACTCGTTCAAAATTCAGCTTTGTTGCGTAAAGTTGAAAACTCACTCTTTGCACGGAATCGAATAACGTCGAGCCGTTAATCATCGAACTGATGATTCGAAACGTCTGATCATTATTCAATCTCAGTCAAGCTTAATGGAATCAAGCGAAAATTGATCGAGAAAAAAATTCGTCGTTGAAAAAAAAATTGAGGTTCTGCTTCTCTTCCTTTTTTTCCCTCCCCTTATGGCGAAAAATATATCACGACGTGTCGCGGGTTCTCTCATGTATAATGTCGAGAGTCACACGCGAGAGGAACGAGTGTGACGTTCGGCAATAAATGCCTGACAAAATGAAGAGGACGGAGAGAAGAGTAAAGCTGAACATATTTTTGCGGCGAAGGAAAAAGAGGTCGTCCGAAATTGAGCATATCGAGATGAAACCGAATATTTCGGCGCGAGTCTCTTTTTTCGGAGATCCTCTTTTCCAGGGGAGATACGCGACGAAACGAAATATCGATCCGTATGTACAAGTGTTTATTGGTCACCATTGCTCGTGCCACTTTAATCGGGTTACCGAACCATATTTTTTCTCGTAAATACCGCGATTCTTTTATTGCAGGAAAACCAATACACAGCTCAAATAAAAAGTATAGCCTTGCTTTGAAGAGACATCGAAATATGTTCATTTGATATGGAAAAATCAGAATCTCTCGTTATCTAGACCTGGCTTATTCAACCCACATATACGATCAAACTTTCCAATAATAAACTTCCTTGTAGCAAATAAAGGATATCTTAAAAAAAAAACGCTATTACGTACGCAGAGTTTCTATGTGCAAAATATTAAATATATGTATATTCAATTTAAAATATTACTAATAGTTACTATATATCAACAGCACACCTCGCTCCGCGCTCGATAAAGTCACTCATCTCTCGCGAGGTATTATGAAATAATAATTACTGGGAAAATTGCTTCCTTTACAACGACTCTCAAGTAACGGCGCAAATGGCAAAAAAACGAAAAGCCAGGATTAACGGCAACCCCTTCATCATAATTCCGGAATTTACCAAGCATTTTACCTCGGAGGTCGAGCCGAGATATCCCGAATAAGTCCCTTACTCTCGCAAAATATCCACCTTGATGAGGACCCGTAAACGTGCCCGGATTACGTGAATAAGTAAAACGAGAAGTTCCACGTTTGTCGGTCGCAGAAACTTATCACGGACTTGTCCGCACGTTTTTGCCGACGTTATGAAACTGGGGAAAACTGAATTCTCGTAGGTCACGACCGTGCAATGCGTCCTCGCGAGACTATACAGCAGGCTCGAGATCCGAGATCCGTAAATATCACGGATAATAATCCTGGCAATTTTGCATTTAAAAATATAGGCAGATAGGCGTTGGCGGGCTATTTTTCTATAATACCTACTAACGCCCCTGCGTTTTTATTCTCCCGCGGAAAGGGCAATCATATATAAAAATATGCACACGTAGGTACGCACAGAGACGCGTGCGGTTTTTATAAAACCAGAGACTTAAATAGAATCACGTGAACCTAGGAATTAAGCCTTAATAATTTTTGTTTAAGCTTTATAAACAGTCCAACGGATAGACGTTTCTCGGATAAAGGTTAATCCTTTCGGTATGCTCATGCTCTCATGCATAAGGACGACGAGTATCGATGTTTCCTAGTCGATAATAGATATTTCTGGAACTATCTCTATAGCGCGTCTCTCTATTACAGTATCGCTCTCCTCCATTAGAGAGTTAGAGAAATTCAAGCCACTTAGCAAACCGCGAAGCACCTCGAGCAGCGTCGAAAGGTTGAACGGATGAGTCTTAAATTAGACTCGCCGAGCGCAGTGTAAAGGTCGCGGGAGAGAGATCGCCGGGGGTTGGTTGGCGAGTTATAAGAATTCGCGAGCAAACTTTCATTCAACGCGGCATGCGCGATCATTTGTCGAGCAAACGCTCGCCCGATCCACCTCAAGGAGCGGTCGGTGGCGGTGCGGCCGATGGCACGGCGCGATGTCGAGCACTTTAAGCACCCTCCGTAATTCAGGGCGACGATGATTGGCCGTCCCCCGAATCACATACCGCGCCACAATTAGACCTGATCGTACCTATGCAGTGTCAATAGGCTTCGAGCCGAGAAGTGCTTCTAAATAAAAGGAGATCGACAGCCTCTTGCCCTTAAAAATAAAAATCCAGAATCAAAGTCTGGGGACAGTTACAGAAGCGACATAAATTGCAAGATGTCAAATAAAGCATGGGACGTTCTCTATGTGAAAATACATTTCATGATGATAAATGTCACCGTGTAGAATATTTCAACGTAATGAAAAATACGAAAAATAATTCATGTGTCTCCTCATGTCATTCACAGAATACTTTCGCAAGTTCCATAATTTATCAGTAATGTTTTAGCTTCAAGCTGAAATAAAATTCGCATTTGTGTAATTCCATGAGAAGATCTGTCACTTGACAATAATGTAAAATTAAATTTTCAGGCATTTATTTCAAGCTTGATCTAACCAGAGTCGGATCTAGATATTTTGTCACCTGAGGCAACATTAGTAATTCGATCTAACTAAATTAACAGACGTTTTCTCCGTGCAATCAATTTTCGCGAAATATTCGTCGTAATATATAAGAAATCCAAGCGCACTACCGCAATTAGTTAAATTAATGTAACTTAATTAACGTAATTACCAAGCATGTAGGTTATACGTATAAGTAAAACGGTAATATTATCGTTATTTACGATGAGAAGCGCCACAAAAATTTTGATGGAAATTTGTTCGCAGAAAATCATATTTAAATATGCCTGTATGTTTCTCTCATGTCAAGCAGAGCGCGGTTTGATTAACAGCTAAATTAAATATACGTTTGTCAAAATTTGTAATATAATATAGAGTTCCGTCCGTACGCCGAAATAAAGCAGCAATTTCGAACGGTAGCCCCACAATTATTCCTTTTATTTACGTACGTCAAAAACTTTGCAAACGTTTTATAAAATTCCCATCGCCGGGGAGATTCGTGCCATATGAGAATCCCGAGGAATATCGCGAGCCGCGTTGCATCTCGTAACGAGATCTTTCTTGTTGTTTTAACTACCTTCGTTAAATTAATGAATTCTCCCTTATCAAGAGTAATTAAAATCCCTTCTTCGTCATCGCCAATGCCGCGCCCGAATTTATGAGACTCGGCGGCACCGGCGAAGCACGCGGGCGCACGAAAATCTCGTTACCGAACAGAATGGTCCAGTCGTTGGGCCTTATTGTCAGTTTACACGCAACGAAATGCTGTTAGATTCGCACGACGCGAAGCGAAATAAAGCATGTACGACCATATACGTACGTGATGGAGGAAGGGTGACGGCGAGATCAGTGGGGGCGGCTATCTTCTGGCCGTCCATTGGCAGTAATAGGATAATGAATCGTGAGGATCGTGAATCACGAACGTACGGCGGACGATTATATTTTTATTGTGACCCACGCTCAATTTATTCATTATTTTGTTGAGGCCAATATCATTGGGGCGAGGTGTAGGGCGCGCTATCGCCCGTCGGAAGGCGTTCGTTCGAGAAGGCGTCGTTAGAGCGGAGAGATGCATCGCTATATCCAACGAAATCAGAAACTCGTAAAGAAGCTTCGTGTAAAATGTTGTATTTTTTCTAGAAATCTATTAAAGCCCCTCGAAAAACTATTTTTTCGAAAAACTATTATTAATATTTAGGTTAAGAACGTGATTATTTATTATACTGCAAAATTCGTGATACAACCGAAGAGAATGTGATTTTCCTTATTATAGAAAACGGATATAAAATAAAATATTTTCATATAAAGCTTAGTTTTCGCGAAAATTTATTTGAAAAGTAGAAAGATAATGATATCTTCTTTAAGCTTACATACTCTTCAAGAGTCTCTTGCACACAACCTTTACAGTAGCAAACTTTTTCAATGGCTATCAAAATATGTATTAATCATTAAAAAATAATTGGAAACACATAAATTAGTAAAAAAAATATATATATAAAATAAAATTGTCTTTAATTTCAAATTAAATCGTGTATATTTTATTCATATCTTGACCGACATTATTAACACAGCTTTCGTTATAAGTATTTGTAGAAAATATTATTCGAATGATAAATGTGAAACTTGTATTGTCAATGTAATTCGGCAAGTCGCGACAATATAAATACATTGCGATCCTAATCTTTGCTAATAATGCCGTCGCAAGTAAATGAAGCGGTAAACAAATAAATTTCGGAACAGCGACGCAATATTGTTTCCAACCGTCGACGCGCGATTTTCATTCGCGTAATAAATGTAACTCTCAACAGAAAAATTAAATTTCCGACACACCTGATTTCGCTGTAAATGGGTGTCGTGCCGCGCGGCGAATCCGCGTTCCATCTCGTGCATTCCGGAAGCGAATCCCGGAAGCGGTTCCGCCGCCGATAATTTCGCGGCACTCGATTTCCGGGATTTCGTCCGGAACCTTCGTTCCGGCAACGGGTCTTGACGACGAGTACGACGACGGCAGTGGAAAATTCTCCGACGTTCCTCGCAAATAAAACGCGACGGAACGACGTTCGTGCGTTTCAAAGCGAAATCGACATATTTACGAATAATCGGAATAACGAAGGAAAACAAAAGTTTTATTCGTAAATAAAGAAAAAAATTTTTCCAGTGAACGTGAATGGTTTTCGAAAATTTACCTCATACTTTGACGATTTTTCATAATGGTCACAATTCTTTATTTCACTTTTTTCGTCACAATTAAGCTGAATAATTTTATGCACCGCGAAAAACGAACGCTAATACGTACGTTTCATGCAAGTACATCAGCAAAAAAATGGACGTTTCCTTCTTTCGCAAAACTTGTTCCCAAAAGAATAATATTTCCCGAGAGAAAGAATTTTTTTAAGATCTCGACAATGATAGAAGCTTATTCAGGGCGAAATAAATCGTGTCATATATAATGTGGCCGACTCACTTATAGTGCTGCCGTAAACTTCCCGCTTCCAGCAAGATTGTTAAATCAATAGAAACAGATTGCACTCGACAAGAACCTTATTTTCATATTCAAGATTCGAAAGTAACGACCCTTTAAGTTAGGCACTGTTATTCGTTAAAGTGTAGATGTAAAATAATGCAAGAGAAATATTCATATCCATCACGTTGATTGTTTCTTTCTCAGAAATTTATTTTTACACTTTTATGCATATGAACTTTACCGTAACTTTTATTCATTCTTATCTTTGTTTCTCAACTAATTTTTAATTATGTAATTAAATTAATTAAATTATATTTTCATCTCTTTTTTCTGTTTATTCGGAACAATCTTTGTGGCACAATATTAGCGTTGTTGTATTGCGATTTCTAATACCGTATGCATATTATTTCAAAATAAAGAAGAAATTGTCAATATCGGGAATGTCTTTTGCGCAAGTTGGCTGGTAATATAGGATGTAAGGGATGTTCGAGACATGGCTTGATTAGATGGCAGGTGGGTCACAAGCGTGTTAGAGCCTCAGCCTACCGATCGATATTTATGTCTATATGTGTAGAGGCCGTGTATTGCATTAGGTAAATGCGTAAATGCACCTCGTTACACGTTCAAGCTTCGCTTGAAACCTTCACAGGATACCAAGGAGAGGCTCGAAAATTGAGGAGAAATTGATTTCGCGTAATTTTCCTAAATAAAATCGTAACTGCAGTATTTTCAAATACAGAGTGGAAAGTCGTGTTAATACGTCTCTCGCATTAAGAGAAATTCTCGCGAAATCGCGTTACACTTTTTTTTTCATGAGAAAAAAAAGAAAATAAAAATAAATTGAATTATTGTCTATGAAGATAACGAGAATTATCGCCGTAGCGATGCGATTTCGAGATTGTTCGCGTTTTATTCACGTCACAAAGAGAGAAACGCGTCGGAATGTCGACTTCACATCGCAGCAACAATCTCGTAACGAGAGAATATAATGACGGCATCCGATATTAATTTCTCGTCTCGGATAATGAGATATCACGATAACAAAAGCTTGCTCATGCCGTAGCAAAACGGCCCGGTAGGTTTACAGTGATAGCAAAAACATCAAAAGAAATGACGTAAGGCAAATTGGTTATAACGAGAAGACGAGAAACACCTTGTGAAGTTTCGAAGACCAATAAAGATGACGGTATAAAACGCGATATCTCAATGCAGCGCGGTATAACTATTAGAGATATCATAGAAAAAAAGAAGATAAACACAGAAACAACATTATTCGCTTTTGCGTTCAGCGTCACGGTTAAATGAAATCATGCACATTTAATCCCTTTGTTAAGCTCATGACAAAGCATAGGTCATCTTTTATGTATTGAACTGTAAATATTCTTTATATATTTTTTTTTGTTTTGCTGTATATACGAATAATTAAAGAACAAAGAGAAGTTGAAAGAGACAGAAAATTTATTTTCAAGAAAGAAATAAAAAACGAAAGATTGTGTAAGTAACGAAAAGTATAGATAAAATATAGAAAAATTATCTTTGTTAAATTTTAATTTGACTATATCGGTATATAGAAATTAATACTAAATTATATATAACACGATTGTTTAAATAAAACTAATTAATAATGCAAAGCAAGAATTTTCAAGCAAATGACAGCAGCACCGAGAAAATTTTCTCTCCAATTATTTGGACGTCTCCAATCTGCCACTTGCAGTATATTATTTTTTCTCTCTGCGATCGTTTACGTTTTTTCTCCCCAGAGAGCACAAAAATAGGCCCGACGAACGTGCAATTTTGCTTATGATCAATAAAACGGTTGAAAGCGGTCGTTTCACGTGTCGGGCAATGTGGCCGGCCGCCATCTAAAATATCAGCGAGACATTTAGGGCTGCACCCACAGTCGGGCATTCGATTTTCCAATTTGGCCAGCTCTACTTTAACAACCCTTTGGGAAATTGTAAGAACTACTGTAAAAAGCCTGACGAACGTTCTTCGCGTGACGGAAAAACAAAAAGTTTCAGCCAAAACGAAAACTTTTCTCCATTTTTGTTACAGATACCCCCTTGCCACATCATCTTTTTTTCCTCAATTTTTTTTCTCGCAGAGTCTACGTCCGGCATAGCTCGCTGAATAATTATCGGAAAAATCTTGTTCCCATATCAGAAGAGACGCATTTTCTGTACTTCCTAAGGCGTCGAGAAATTCTCATTCCCGGCGAAAAACGAAGCTTCGATTCCGAGTCCTCGTGACGAGATATCGATCGGTTGCGTAGCATCCTCGCGGCACATTTTTCGCGAAGTCGGCCTCGTTAAAAGGCTTTTTAGTTAAGTGGAAGCAACTGCGACGAGGGAACTAGGACGACGCGAGC
>NW_020211992.1:0-3035 GCF_003070985.1 Temnothorax curvispinosus | reverse complement strand
TGTTGGGTCGGCCTTATAGGTGTCGGCCATAGGGACATTTACCTTAGGGACACTATCAAAATTATCAAGTCGCGCCGGAATGTCTAAATGGAAACTCGGCCACGATTATGCACGTGTGAGAAATACGCTTGATGCAGGATTCGACATATGATATACAGATGGGCTGTCTAAAACGGGCGCGGCGTTTCGCAGTTTGACCCAACGGAGTACTTAACGTGTAATTTACAGAAGAAAGTTTGCCAGGACGAGTGTGCTAGGATCGAGTGGAACTTTATGAATCGCAGCATGTTGCGCGATGTGGGAAGCGAGGCAATGAGGAAGCATTTTGTCAAGTATATAACAAATTCACTGGAATCTCTTGAATATAAAGACCGAACGATTCGTGTTAAATATCAAAATTACATCCAAAGATATAAATATTGGCCGTTTTAATTTATGGTGAACACGGAAAAGAGCAGCGTTAGACAACGGAAAGGAGAATCGGCCAAATGTCAGCTTTATCAGTGTTACGTCGTGCTTATCAGAGTTTGTTTCCCCGGGAAGTAAGAGCGAACTTCCGGCGAACAAATTTATTTTAATACATGATAAATAATTATATTTATATTAAAGCTTAGAGATACATCCTCTTTAAATTTTAATCAAATCTTTTATAGTAAAAAGCACTCGCGTAGTTGCGCAATTGTATACGCATGACGCGTTAAGCGTGACCGAGAAGATTGACTTAGAAAAGGATATCTTCTTTATGGAACCTTAGAGTACAGATTTAAAAGAACGAGAATAGAAAAAGGTTGCTACAATGTAATATTTAAAAGAATATAACGTTTATTAAATAATTGCAACATTCATTGTATATAACGCTTTCTTTAAAAAAATCGTCATAATTAAGAAAAGTTTCTTTAATTTATTTTTGAACAGTCGATTCAATCGGACATTGAAATAACGCAAAGTACTCCGTTAATTTCGGAGACTGGCAAACCCGTGTTTGTCATAATCGAGGTCAAACTTTTTCATCCACTCGTTCCTTGTAGATTCGAAACCGATCTCTCACACATACTATGTTTACGCGAGCGTTACTTCTGTAGTAACTTACGATAATTCCTTCGCGTAAACGGGATTTTGTAGTAACTTACTCCGCATAAACGAGTAAATTATCGTAAGTTACTACAGAAGTAACACTCGCGTAAACGTAGTAACAGAAAACAAATTAAGTTGCTTCAATTAAACGTTAAATTAAACGTCGACGTCACAGGCTGTCACAAACATAAATAGTTAATTCAATTGGATATTATTGAACGAAATATTTTAATTATTAAAACAATTATTTGATGTTTTTTATTCATTAATATTAATGTTGCATCAATACATTTTATCTCAACTTACACTGATGCTGTTGATACAACATCATTTTTTTCCGTGCAGACATATAAGTCACTCACTAAAAAATGACGCCAAAATTTATCTCGAATGACTAAGCGCGTTAGAGTCGAAAAGATGATGAAGCCAAAAGCAATTAACCGCATTATTACGTTTACTCCGACGAAGTAGCGGAGCAACAATATGCAATTTGCATTCAGAAATTAGTGGAAACTATTATGGAGAGCTACAGGGTATCAAGATCTTTTCTATCATCTATCCTATCTTAAAATAATTTAATCTCATACGTTGAAATGTATATACGTTATTTTATCAACATGTCGTTTCGTGTTAGGACTTTTGTGACAAAAAGAAGCAAGCAAAACTGTCTGCTTTGAAAGAACGGGAAAATAATTTTGAAAAGTTGAAGGAAACAAAGAATTGCTTCACTCCTGAAGAGGTGAGTTTAATTCTAACAATATGAGAAATTATTACGTTCGTATACTTGTCACGATAGTTTTCAGAACAAATTGACTTTTGAAAACAGTTGATTGGTTGTCGACCTCGAAATCAGCTGAGTTCAAATCAAACGAAATTTCGGTAGGTCGGCGGCCGATTAGCTCGACAAATTTTTCGGCTCGTGCCGGAGAAGGCGAGGATCTGGAGTTCGCGTGACGCGCTCATATAAATTCCCGGATCTCCGCACGCGGAGCCGCACTCGATTCATCCGGCAGTATTAAAAAATCCCAGAAAGTTGTTCGTTACTTAGCTCGAATTCAAGGACTCGCGTTACCGCAATACATGGTTGCGGGATCTAAATTCAAAGACTTGTAAATATCTGTAAATAGACTTTAGTAAGTGTAAATAGACTATAAACCAAAGACAATTTCTCGTATTAAGTCCTTCTCATGCGCCTCATCTCCGATTTTTTCCTCTGCTCGAGCACATTATTCCTATCTTGACAAAATTGTAAACGTATTATTTAATAAATTAATCATCAATTAAATTAATCGTAATTTGATCAAAGTGTCAATTGCAATTCGTGGTTTTTGCGGATTCTAAAAATACAATATTATATCGTAGGGTGACACACAAACTTAGCAAAGAGCAATTATTCGACTGTAAGCTTTGTATTTTAAAGATGTAATTGCGGCAGTGGATATTTGTGATAAGATATTTTCTCGTTTTTTAACAAAAACAAAATAACTTTTATTACCATTTTAAATCGGAAACTGATAAAGTTAGATGCATGATAAATGACATAGATAGCAATCATACACGATATTAGTAATAAGAACAAATTACTCTTAATTCAGAAAATTGTAACTTTGGCAGATATTTATAGCGCGTAAATAATTTTCGGTTTTTAATTCAGAGTATAATTATAATTGCATATTTATAGAGACTGTATTATAGATATTAATTTATTGTTTGACACATGGAGAAAAAATTAAATTAGCAACAAACACGACGAATTATATACAGAGTTAGAAATCTGTAGATAATTCTACCCATTGAATCGATCACCGATTCAGTTAACAAAAGTTTGATTGAGGTTAGACAAAGTAGAAATTATTTAACTTTTCAGTAATTGATATTATATTGCTTTTTAATACAAATAGTCTTGGCTCAAACTTTTGCTGAATCAACACTTTCGTCGGCCATATGCGTATCATTTTCTG
>NW_020211991.1:0-3196 GCF_003070985.1 Temnothorax curvispinosus | reverse complement strand
TGCCAGTCAGGTCGATTTAAATTACTTTAATTGTTATTCTATATACTGGCGAAAAAAATTTATTATTCTGTTTAAAATATATGTGTCTAGAATTTAACATCTTATTGTTGGATTCTTATTCATATCAAGTCGGTTTTATTACAGAATTTTTTTTCAAACATCAATAAGTACGGTCATAATCGCAAAATGATGTTTGTTCTCATTAAAGCAACTAAGCAAGTGATTCAGTCGTATTTGTTCGGTAGCATATCTTGGTCATAATCCGGTTCGAGACATCTATAAATATAGCGGAGACGCGGAGAAAATTTGACTTACTAAATATTTATAAAACTTATTATAAAACTTCAATATCTTCAATAACTTATTCTTTAGCTCTCACGTATAAAAAGCACAATTATATTTCTAATCTTCACGTATTCTTTGTCAAAGATTAAATATTTCAAATATCGAGCCTGGCGAACTCGAAGAAAACAATGACTTAGCATTTCAGCAATGATTTAACATCTTGAGAGATACTGTGGACTTGTCAATAAATATCGATAAGAGATAATGGTAATCTGCATAATGATAATTTTAATATTATACCAGTTTAACGTACATTTTAACAGCAAAATAAATAAAAATGCCAAAATTTGAGAAAAAAATGCTTTTTTTTCTCTTAAATTAAAAATAAAAAAGAGTAAATTTTAAAATGACACCCTGTATAAATTATATGTATCTGTATAATGTTTATAAGTAAGAAAATTATATTATATCTACTACATATGTAGATATTTTAACATATTTATCATCATTATAAAAGAAGATAATCTTTCCACTGATAATGGCAATGACACGTATTATATTTTTAAAATACTTTTCGTATAAAATACAAGGAAAAATAACAAATAATGCAAATAATAAATACAAATAACAAATAAAATTTTATCCGGAGTTTTGATCGAGAAGAATACCCGTTTCTGCATATAACGCAAGCTCAATTAACAACAAAAATCTTTTAAAAAATTTCTAAAAATCTGAAAAACTATCTGAAAAAATGCAGTAAACTATTTTATCGATAGAACAATACGTTCATCGCTTTCTCCTACCTTAACCTTTACAATGTTGCTTCAATCTTCAATGTAGCTGAAACACAGATTGCTCTGTCGACGAGTCTTAAAACCAATTTCACCTAATTACTAATTTATTGCAATTCTGAAGAAAAGTTTTCCGAACGTGCCAGATGCAACCGACTCACGCGATGCACCGTAATCACTCGTTAGACAGCGTTAAGTAGTTGTTACTGTTACAATGAGTAAGACATCTGTGCAAAGATCTGTCTGCTCGCGGTGGCACTCGTTGACTGACAGTCGGCAATCGTTAGATCCTCTAGAACTTATACTCGTTATCTAATATGGCGCGTGTATAAGTGATATGACGCAGATATCAAGCGCGAAATTAATAAATCTTTGAACTTAATATTAAGATTGTCATGCCTTGAATTTATATCTCGAAAAACAATCAGTGTTTTACACACCTATAAATTACATTGTGTGCGTATGTTAATGTTATTTGAATAATTAAAACATTAAACATTGTATGTATATATTTCTACATTGGAACATATATTATATTTCTATTAAAAAAGAATTAAAAAAATTTAAGTTTACATGTCTCATGATAAAAATAAATAATAAAATATTACACGTATAACAAATCATAAGAAACTTTTACAGAAAAACGCTGCCAGGGATTAAGGATGTATGTGTCGTACAGTCCTTGCTAAAAGTTAAACTTTCAATAATAAAAGAAGACTTTGCATGTATGTCAAACAACTCAAAATTTTTTATATGTTAGGAGGGATTACCATTAACAGTTTGAGTATGATTTTTTGTTATTTAAATAATTAGTATTGTTTAAACAATTAAAAAAAAATTTTGTGGCAAAAAATTTAGAAACTTAAAATACAATATCAATGATGTATGTTTTACACATAAAAAAAGTTTAAGAAATATCTTAATGGTTTATTTATATTTTATTTATATTTACAGCAAAAATGTCGATTCTCTATAAGGGATAATGTTAATTTTATCAACTTTAAACTTAAATAACTCTTAAATAACTTCTAAATTTTACAGAGTATTTTTAATTTAATTTAGAAACAATTTACAGCACTTTCTGAATATATTTGAAATACCTTCAATACATCCTTAATTACAATAACTTTTAAACCAGTAAGAGAATTGTGCTAAAATTTTACACAGATACTTCCCATACAGCATGGAATATGCAAAAAATGTGCTATAAACGATCTATAAATATTTTAATATTCCACGGGTCATTCAAAATATTCTGTAGAAGTTCTATAAATATTCCATGAAATTTTGTCCATTCGGAATATGCATAGAATATTCTACAAATGTCTAATAAATATAGTACATTTAAAAAATGCATAGAATGTTCTATAAATATTTTGACAAATATAGAATATTTGGAATATTTACAGAACATTTTGTTAATATTCTTAAACATTTATAGCATGTGCTATGAATATTCTGAAAAACTTTTCTAGAATTGTTAAATATTTCAATAATAATCTGTGAACATTGCAATGAACATGAAATATTCAGAATATTAATAGAATATTTTTTACATATAGTAGAATATTTTTAAAATAATCTATAAACATTTTAGAAAAAATATTGAAAACATTCTAATTATTTTAGGAATATTTAAAGAATATTTTGGAACATTATATAAATATTCTGGAAAGCATTAATAAAAACTTTTTAGAAATCCGAGACCCTTGCGAGCTAACGAAGGGGAAGCGTAACGAGACCGCGAGAGAGTCCCCAGGTAGGAAACGCCGATACTCGAGAAACGGGCCAAGACTGGCACGAGTGTCGGCTTGCCGACGTTTAATGCCCAAGCCTGGCCCAACTATTATCCGAATTTGGGTAGCCGAGGCTTGGCAAGCAAGTGCCGCCCAATATTGAGCCAAAGCTTAGTAGCCAATCCTTATTCTTTATCATTATTATTAGATTTACAATTTTCTTTTTAAAAAAATAATTAAAAATATATAATTTTATAAAAAAATTTTATAATAAGCCGGCACTGATTTCTGACATTCACCTGACATTGAGAAATATATTATATCATATATCTAATTCAAATTTTATTACTCTTTTTAAACTGAATTTGTTTCTTAAGATGATTT
>NW_020211990.1:0-16511 GCF_003070985.1 Temnothorax curvispinosus | reverse complement strand
TCCGAGACGATAAAGGACCGCCGCTGCGCCGCGGAACCGATTTCGCTTGCCGATCTCAGTAAAACCGCTTTTCGTACGTCGCTTTGCATACCGCCTTTCGTTATTCCGCGTTTTCGAACACGCTTTCGCCGCCTTGCTCGTCGTAGCCTCTGTGCGCGCTTCACGGCTTCCTTGGCTAAAAGGAAAAGACTGTAAATAACTGTACATTATACATTTTTGAATATATTTAGTTTATTTTTCAATTCTGTGCTTGTCCCCTTTTTTTGTGGTCGTCTTCTACCTCGCGCTTTCTTGCGCTACCGCGTGCTCTCAAACACACATAGAAAGGCAGGTCCTTCTAGAACTGGTAGTAAATCATTAGAAACATGGAAGGCTAAAAAACGTAAGGTGATATCTGATGTAAGTGTCTTATAATTTTACCTTTAGATTACCTTGATTATTTTTCAAAAACGCTTAGATTAGAATTATTCTGAACTGTCATAAAAAATTGCAATTATTTTTTTTTAAGTAATTTATATCACGTCGAATTGGACTAACAGAAATGGGTGAAATAAGAATATGTCAGATAATTTGCATATTTGTACATGTTGAATACATTTTACTTTTGTTTTGAGGATACAAGCTCCGAAGAGGAAGATTCAACTGAAAAGGAATTTGTACGAAAAATAAACTGTTTGCAAAAAGAGAATAAACAGAAATCCAAGAATATAAAGAAACAAAAACGCACTATGGAGGACATGTTGAACGGTAGTCATTATTTATTATTATACATGAGCGATGTTATGTTCAACTTGTCCATTTAGTAAAAAAATAAAAGTTTTATCTATAAAGTTTTCGAACGCTACTGATCGTATACTTTTGCAAATAAAAATCTCTACCAGTCAATCGGACTTTAACTATAGATTTTTCGAATAATTTCTCTAATTTCTGAGCAGTGATTAACTTAATGTAGTAGAGCGCATGTTTATGTTAATAATGTTCTTGATCATATTTGGAGTTATTTATAAATTGTCTTTGATTTTTCAACATTATAGATTCATAAATATATGCAAAACTATTTTTTATGACACCAAAGCATGTCTAGAAAAATTATTATACCGATTCTAAGATATCTGTGACTTTTATATTCATTTCTTTTAAATTTCGGTGTCATATTAATCGCTGCAGAATCCATTCAAACCAGACACTTGGAAAGAATCAATGATATAATACATAAAATTTTTCGAGTATGCACAAAAACAAAATTAAGGAATATATATTTGCTATATTCACTGCTGGCTTTATATTATCTCATAATATGAATATCTCTTGAAGAATATATTTCGTGAAAATTACAACAATAAATACTGCATTGTAGGTGTACCTTTAAGATATATTAAGCGTTGATAAACATATATAAAACTTAGAAAAATCTTTAAAAAATAATACTAAAAACAATTGAAACTTAAGGTTTGTTTTATATTGACATGGTACGTTTGTAATGACACAATACAATAAAGTAAATGATTACAAATTTAATTTGCATTTTCTTTTTGGCGTAATTTGGTTTGAGAATTGCCAAATTTAGGAGATTTTTTTGTATATAACGACAGTTAAAAGAAAATTTAAGTGATTCGTCATCTTGTGAGCTAACTTTTATTCATTTACTGCAGATTTAACTTCGGCAGCAGCATTAAGCAAAAAAGTGTTAGATAATTTGAAGTCTGTAGATGACTACCTCATGTCTGCAAATGCGAAACCTCACTCAAAACTAAAAGAAAAGTTTGAAACTAGTGATCCAAAACAAAATAATGTGCAAAATGACATACACGACGAATCATTCCAAATGGATTTTGACAAACAAGAAAATCTTTCCGCCGAACTGCAAAAAGATAGTCACAATCAGAATAACGGAATCACAAAAAATGGCCAACTAGAAAGGACAAATAATTTTGAAGCGAATAATTTCAAGAAGAATGACGATACCAATGAAAATGATGTTCATTTAAATTTCCAAGGTCAAGATCAGAAAGAGAGTCTAAAGGATAAATACAATCCAAATAGTTTCCAGGTTCTCGAAAAAAGACAAAAAGAAGTAATCGATCCGAAAAATAACTACGTTAAAGAAGACATACCTATAGCAGTTAAGGTGAGAAAAATAATATATTTCTTTCATATGCGTTTAAGTGTTAATCTGATTATTTTTATCGTGTAGGAAGAGATTCAAAGTCTTGGCGATACAGATATCACAGTGAGCTGTAAAAGGCTTAATATGTGTAATCATACAACTGCTACTAAGCTCACGACTGATTTACTTTCACTTATGTTCACAAAAGAAAAGCTCGCCACTTCATCGATGACTGGGAAAGTAGGAAACATGCATATGCGAAAGGGTACTGCCGCCAAAATGCAGTTAGATGTTAGCAAAATTGCAGCTATTAACTGTAAGTGCCTGCGTAATATACTCAAAGCACTTTTTTAAATTTTATTATCTTTAGAAATAATAATATGTTTTAATATACTTCTTTAGCTTATGTAAAAAGTAAATTCCCTACTGTCGAGAAACTACAATCTGTCATCAACAAGGCCATTCAACAAAAATGTTGCAATGCTGCGAAAAGTGTGAAGCTTATTGCCTGCAATTTGAACAACATGACCCCGAAAGAGTAGCTCAAAAGCGTTGCACAGTTATAAGTATTTGTACTACTAAAGTTTTATTTTTTTTATACATCTTCTAATCGATGAAACCAAAGACAAGTTATTTTATTTTCATTATTTACTTTTATTAATTTTTATTCATTTATTTATTTTAGTCATTGAGCTTAGACTCAATTGTAAACCATATATATCTTTGATCGATAAATAATAGGTGAAAAGTTATGAAAAGCTATCCAGTGAACAGTGTTGCACATAAATAGATTATAAAAACTATGTTCGCGTTTATACTCATTTCGATTATACTTATTTTTTCCGTGGGGTGCTCTTTACGTGATTTGTTGTTTTTTTTATAAATTTGACTATTTTATTCTAATCATAAAGCAAAGTCTAACTTGAGTTTTAAATATTTATAAAAAAAATATTGCAAGATAGGATCGTTATATCTATGTTCTTTATAAAAGGGAATGCTAACCTGATGTGTTCGTAAAAATTTTTGATAAATATTGTGTGTAATTTCACACACAAACACGATGACATATACTTGTAAACTGTATAACTGTACAACAGAACTTAAGTATAAAAGTATGTATACGTATTTTGAGAGTTAAAAAGTTAAAAATGTTAATTTATTTATAACTCTGATGTATGTATAAAGCGGCGGCGCGTGCGAAGCATATGCTGCTTCTATATAAATGCCAAATAAATTATGTATGTATTTAATATATTATGCTTCTCTTACTTGACTTATTACTCCATCACATCCATAATCGCAATGGAATTTGTCAATAGAGTTATAATGCAAAGAAATTACATGATTAAAACCTTTTGTGTCTACGATCCAAAAACTCGGTCCGAGCTCTCGGACTGCTCAGACTGCTTCTAGCATCGTGGACACAAGGCTTAATAGTACTCAATTCGATCATCACCATTACGCTGTGCAATATTCACCATTGACAATTGAATAGTTACTATTGGCAATAGAAAATGGCAATTGACGAATTGAATGGTAACTATTGATAAATAATGACTCGTTACCATTGATCAATTCTATTATCACCATTTAACCAATGAATGGTTCTTTCAATCGTCCGCCAATTTACCATTCTAAACATTCCAATGGTTTTCCAATCGTTTTCCAATGGTTATTTTTCAATGGTACTCAATTGTAAATTTTCATCGGACGTGTCACCTCAACAAAGTTAGCCCCCCCAAGTGGATTATTGATATTTTTTTTTATCAATCGTTTGGTGATTGATTGGTAGTATTTGGTACCGTATTCAAAACGTTTGGTAGTTTCTCGTTTTTCTAGAAAATTAAAAACAAATTTTTGATTTTTTAGCCCCCCCACTTTGACTGTGGTAGTTTTTTTTTTTTTAATCGATTGGCGATCGATTGGCAGTGTTTGGTACCGCATTAAAAACTTTTGGTGGTTTCGCGTTTCTTTAGGAAATCGAAAAAACAAATTTTTGATGTTTTCTTAGTTCCCCCACTTTGACTGTGGTAATTTTTTTTTTTTTTAATCGATTGGCGATTGATTGGCAGTGTTTGGTACCGCATTGAAACCTTTTGGTAGTTTCGCGTTTTAAAAAGAAAGAATTAATTGTCAACAAATTTTTAACCTTCTTTAGCGTCTACACTTTGACTGTTGGGAATTTTAATTTCTTTTTTACCAATCGTTTAGTGGTTGATTGATAATGTTAAGAGCTGTAAGTTATTGAAAATTTTATTTTAAAGCCTTGTGTCCATGATGCTAGAACTGTGTCCGAGTTTCGGTTTAAGCCAATGAAACTGCTACTTTTCTGTAAGAGCTGCAAGTTGATTGGCTTAAGCGGGGAGTACACACTTCTGCACAACGCATAATGCGTAAGCATAAGAAAATTGATTGGTCTATTTCCTTATGCACATGTGTTATGGACCAATCAATTTTCTTATGCTTAGGCATTATGCGTTGTGCATCAAAACTCAGACGCAGTTCTAGCATTGTGGACACAAGGCTTAACTAGCAAACTTGCGACATTTGCCGACTTCAAGTCGACTTGAAGTCGGCAAATGTCGCAAAAACCACCGATTTAAAGTCGACTTCCCGTCATGATAAAATCGTCTTCCCGCCAACTTTTAAAGTCGATAAAACAAACCGCTGCGTACGTCTGGAGGTCGGTTGTGTATCTTGAAACGACAAAAATAAATTTTCACACTTTTGTAATTTTTACCTCACTATTTCAAGATACACAATCGACCCCTTGCTGGAGGGCTAAAACTGATGCATTTCGATTTTTTTTTTATATAAAATAATTTAATTATCTAAAAAACTGTATAATTACAATCCTAATGTTTTGTTATTAATTACAAAGGCGGCCATGCATATCTGTGCTACTTCTGCGTGCGCGGATTCCGGCAGCCACTTCTGGTAAGCTAACAACAGAACTAAAATTAAAACATTCCAGCGTTAATCGCGAAACAATATGCAAAAATTAGCTATATAAATATATATATATCATATTATCATCATAATGTTGTAAATATATAATAATATTGTTATATATATAATATTATAAATATATAATATCCACAGAAAACGCTGTAACTGTACACACTGTAGCTTTCAATAATGAATATATCTTACATAATATATCAAAGCACATGCATGGAGAGGTGCAGGGGAGTTTACATGCGTGAGCGCACGTGAGCGGGAGGGCTTTGCTCCTCTGCACCCCCCTCATGCATGCACTTTATAATTTCACTTTACAACTTAGCATGTACTTTAAGTTATAAAGTGAGGTTCACGCTGCCTACCGAAGGCCCCCCTTGCACTCCCCGTGTGTGTGTGTGTGTGTGTGTGTGTGTGTGTGTATGCATACATGCCGGGATTTATAGCGTTTTTTCTTGGCTGCACTACCGCCCACTAGTGCAACACTAGTGCAATACTAGTGCAACTTTATTGCAACTTTATTGCACTAGTGTTGCACTAGTGTTGCACTATAGTGCAGCCAAGAAAAAACGCTATTAGTTGCACATTTCGGGCCGATTCCCGAGGCGACGCCTCCTATACCTCCACTACCGCTCGAGGACCTGGCGGAAATATTTCTACAAAATTTAAAAAAAAATATAAGTGTATTACAAAAGACTATAAAATATAATTGCCAGAATCTATTAAATTCTACATGAATTTAAGAAGTACTACAAAATCCTACATGAAAATGCTAGAATTGGAACACTTTTGTAAATTTTTGTATTTTTTTAGTGCATTTTGATCTATAATTTTTTCGGTAAAACTACGCCAAACTACAACTAATACTGATATTCTACACATTTCTATATCTATTTCAGTACAGTAGACTACAAAGAAATACTAGAATTAAAACACTATCTAATGAAAAAATTCACCCGACATAAAAAAAATTATATTTATTTTAAAATTTTATTACTACTTTTTAACTAAATTTGTTTCTTAAGATACAACCTATGATTATAAATATTTTCTCGTACTTGAAAAACATACTTACCTTGATGGGATTCGAACTCGAGACCTCGGGACCTCTGGATCGTGAGCCAACCGTCTTACGTGGTAGACTATATACTCCTTAATTTGAGGTAAGTGTTATATATAGTCTACATGTGTCATAACCAGCGCAAATATATAATTTTTCAAAAATTTTTAAGAAACAAATTCAGTTTAAAAAGAATAATAAAATTTCGAATCGGATATACGAATATAATTTTTTCTTAATGTCGAGTGAATGTCAGAAACCAGTGCCGGCTCATTACAAAACAGGCCTATTGGGCCAACGTCGCGTCGCGCGATTATAAAAAGAAAAAAAACTTCTTTATTCTAACTTATCTGTAAAATAAAAAGCAAGTCATTATAAAAAAAATCTTATCCAGCACCACATACACACATGTCTAAAACCGCATAACCCGGGAAAAAATCTCTTATTTATTCATATTAGTTTATATTAGTTTATATTAGTAGATACATGATTATTATATATGATCATATAAGAAATGGAAAATATAATCTTAAACAATATTATATGCATGGCCATATATGAGAGTATATAATTATACATGGCCATATATAAGCATATATGATTATATACTCGGAAAAAAATACCTCTTATTTGTTCATATTAGTGAATATATAATTATATATGGTCATATAAGAAATGGAAATATAATCTTGAACAATATTATATGGCTAAATCTCTTTAAGTATAAACTTTATATAGTCATATATGGTTTTATATACTAGTACATTATCATGTGTGATCATGGAAAAGTATATTTATAAGGTTAAAGATAATCATATATGAATATATACTCTATAATGGATCTATCCATATAAATTTGTATAACTGTTATAAATATTTTTCTAATGGTATATTATTTTACTTGACAATATTAAATTAATATAAAATATATTATTTTTAGTTTCAGTTTACACAATTGCGTTTTAACTGTTTTAAGTCCGACAAAGTCTATATTGGCACGCAGTGCCAATTTAAAAAACTGAAACATGTAGGTATTTAATAATAATTGATATTGTGAAATATTATTAAGGAATCAAGATCCGCTTCGACCGAAAACGGCACTTCTCATTGCTTATATGTTATTTTAAGTTTCCTTTTTTTCTTGCATAAGATACTTAATTTTTTTAATTGATATATTAATTTTTACTTTCCATGGAAAGGTTGAAGGTTTGGTTGAAGGTCTGTTAATTTTCATGTAAAATTGTAGTATCTTATAAACATCTAAAAAAAGCAAATTTATGTAGATTTTCATGAATTCACGAGTTGTAAAAGGCTTAAGGATTTTGTTGTTTTCTGTAGAACCTTGTAGTATTGTATGCAAAATTACAATCATTCACGAATCAGAAATTTATATAGATAAAAAATTGTACATTTATGTATTTTTCTATTGGACTTTACAACAGACTATACGAAAATAAAAACATAAGTATTTTGACTTCTGCGTATTAAGAAGTTATTAATAATAGATGATTTTTGGAAGATTTGTGTAAAAACTTGTAACATTTGACTAAAAATTACAAATTTTAATTAGCCATAATTGTAATAAATTTTTGAGCTGTACAAACATATCGGTATTTGTTACTATTCATACAAAATTGTAGTATTTTATGAAAAACTAAAAACTGGATTAGATTCTAATTTGTATAATTTTACGATACGTAAATTATGGTAGATTTCTATAGTCATTTATAAATAATTCTAGTATTCTACAAGTAAGCAGATTTTTAATTTTTTAAGATTTTGTTTTTTCTTAAATTTTTGAAATTTGTAGATTTTTGTACTATTTTTTATAAAATGGTAGTTTTTCATAAAATACTACTTGCAATAATTTCTTGATATGAGAACATTGTAATTTCTGGTACTATTTCGTAGGTATTTCTACAAAAAAAAAATAACTATTTCTACAAAAAATTAAATATTTCAACAAAAATGTACAAATTTCTATTTCTAGTTAAATTTTGTTTGTCTAGTTATTCATAGAAATTTTTTCCGCCAAGGGGCTCAACGGCCGAGCCGCCGATCGCTCACGTGACGCGTCATCTCAGGAGCGTCGCGCATGCTATAAGCATGATGCAACTGTAATCTCCCCCGAATAATATTAAAAAGTTATTTATGTAGGTTAGAATATATAATTATAATTAAGACAATATATAGTTTCCGCGCCACCCATAAGATACTATTGCTGACGCGTTTTTTTTCAAGTGGTTTTCCCAGTAGGCCTATTCCACTAAAAAAAAAATAATGTGAAAATTAATGAACGCGAAAGAGCTAGCTCGCATTAATAAAGTTAATGATTTATCGTTTAAGTTTAAAAAAGAATGTTTATCGGTTTTTATGATTTCCATTTTCGAAAACGAGCATTCACATAAGAATGTGGATCCAAAATGGAAAAAAATTCGAAGACCAAAATTTTCAAGATTAGGGTAACTTGAATTATTTAAAATCTTAAAAAAATCCGCTCCTTTTTCTGGTCGCGAAAAGCGGCCTGTTTCACGCTCTTGTTAGGAAAAATAGTACGAACAACTCGTGGGAAGAGTGGTCGAGCCCAAATGAGTGTGATGGTCGCACGAGCGAAGCGAGTGCGACCAACTTCACACTCATTCAGAATCGACCACTTTTTCCACTAGTTGTACAATATACTATTTCCAAATGATTTTTAAATAAAATTAATTTTCTACGAAATGAATCAATATGACCAATTAATTAACATATTGTTTGGTTGGGCTTTTGCAGCTTTAAAAATATTTAAATAATTGGTTACATCTGTGATAAGAGCGAGTTCACAAAGAAACTTTGTATTTACAAAGAGAGATTTAAATTTCCTACGTTAACTATACCGCGTATCTATGCCGCGCATTCGATATGCAATTTGTTTTGATTTCTTCTTGTTTTCCAACCGTATTGTCGCTGGCAGATCACTTCAACGTGAAACGTGGATATACAGTGCGTGAATATAAACTCTTATTATTCTTCGTTATTCTTATATATCTCCCAAAAGGTATAAGGTTTATTTTTTGTGTAGTTTTTTCTTAAGTGTGCGTGCTAATGATTGTGTAATTTTTTTGTCAAACCAGTACGATGGCCAGTGAGCAAAGGTATGAACAACATTTTGATAAAAAATGGGAGGATAGTTTTTTTTGCACTTATTGACAATCACACGGTGTGTATTTTATGCAATTATAAACCTGCTGTTGTGAAAAAATTTGTCATTGAGAGACATTATGAACGAAAACATTCAAGTAAATATTCAAAATATGAAGGTCAAGAACAATGTAATTTAATAGAGGGTTTAAAATTAATGCATCAGGAAAGTTCCAGTTCTAATGATAAATCTAATAATGCTAATTCTTCGGTAAAAGCTGTCACTGCATCATATGCTATTTCGCTTCTTATTGCCTAAAATTCTAAGCCGTTTATGGAAGGTAATTTTATAAAGAAATGTCTCATCGAGGCAGTAAAATTATTCGGCAATTCATTGACTCTTGCTGAAGCTGCTAGCATTCCTTTGAGTAAAAAGACAGTGGCAGCAAGAATTGCTAATATTACTTCTTCGATAGAAGAAAAATTAAAATTTTTATTAGCAAGTTGTACTTATTTTTCATTGTATTTAGATGAAAGCACCGATAATCGACATGTGAGTCAATTGAGTATTTTTGCTCGAATTGTACAAAACGATTTTTCACATGTCGAGGAGCTGTTAGATTTTGTTCCATTACATGACACAATTTTTAGAGCCGTTGAACAAACTCTTCAAAAATTTAACACCGATTTTTCAAAATGTTCAGCCATAGTAACAGATGGCGCAAGAGCGATGACAGGTCAAAAAATTGGTTTCTTCGGTCAACTAAAGCAGCGCAATTTAAAATTCCCCCTTATCTATTGTATTATTCATCAAGAAACATTATGTGGGAAAACTATAAAATTATTTACCGCCATGAAAACTATTACAAAAATCATTAATTTAATAAAAGGCGGCCACAAGTTTCTTTCTCATCGTAAATTTCAACACTTTCTCGAAAAGCATAATGCACTTTATACAGATGTACCCCTACATTGTGAAGTCCGATGCCTCAGTGCTGGGAAATGTTTAGAGAAGTTTTTTGCAATAAGAAAAGAGATCTTCCTTTTCCTGCAAGAAATGTCTGTTGCCAAAGATGATGACATTAAATCTCTCTTCGAAGACACAGAGTTTCTTTGTAAACTCGCTTTCATCACCGATGTAATCATTTAAATATTTTAAATTTAAAGCTGCAAAAGACCAACAATATGTCAATTAGTTAGTCATATTGACTCATTTCGTAGGAAACTAGTTTTATTTAAAAATCACTTAGAAAAAGACACTCTTCATTTCTACCCCTCTTGTCAGATTTTCTTCGAAGAATACGGCACAGTTTGCAATTTTAAAAAATATATTTATTTAATTGACTCTTTAATAAGTCAGTTCGACACGCGTTTCACTGACTTTGAAAGTCTTAAAAAGGACTTAGTTCTTTTTGAAAATCCTTTCACTGCGAAAATCGAAGAACAAAATTTAGAATATCAAGAAGAACTTTGCGATTTGCAAAATGATCTTTCCCTCAAAACGCGTCCAGAAAAAGGAGCGGATCTTTTTAAGATTTTAGATCATTTAAAATATCCTAATCTTAAAAATTTTGGTCTTCGAATTTTTTCCATGTTCGGATCCACCTACTTATGTGAATGCTCATTTTTGAAGATAAAATATATAAAAACCGATAAACGTTCTTCATTAAGCGATACATCATTAGCTTCATTAATGCGAGCTAGTTCTTCTAACATTCCTATAGATATCCCATTTCTTGTAGAATCATGTAAACGGCCTAGAAAATCAACTTAATTTTTACAATTATTTATTGTTCTTTTGATTTCCGCTTTTTCGCTTATTAATAAATTTTGTCACATTATTTTTCTCTTCAGTGGAGTAGGTCTACTGAGGAAACCACTTAAAAAAAAAACGCGTCAGCAATAGTACCTCATGGGTGGCGTAGAAACTATTATCCTAATTATAATTATACAATAATAATTATATATAGTATCTATATATTTCTACACACACCACGCTTACCGATTTTTTAATCAATTATATTCTATATATATTGCAAAAATAAAGGGATTATTATGTAATTTTGTTATAAGTGTAGCACACAAGAGTTCCAAATAAAATATTATATAATTATTACAGGCTTGATTTAAATATGTAATTTAATAGCAACAATATATATAGAATATTAATAATAATAATATAAGGATGTTCAATTATTAATTATTAAAATAAAAACTGTTCTAACTAGCTACTTAATATTATTCGGGGGAGTTGCATCATGCTTATAGCACGCGCGACGCTCCTGAGATGACGCGTCACGTGAGCGATCGGCGGCTCGGCCGCTGAGCCTCGAGCGGTAGTGGGGGTATAGGAGGCGTCGCCTCGGGAATCGGCCCGAAATGTGCAACTAAATCCTGGCTCTCTACAATTTAATATAGTCAGGATAAACTAATAAAATCTATTAATTTATCCTGACTACATATTAAATTGTAGATGTTATGCAACGCACGCACGCACGCACGCACGCACGCACGCACACACCGATTTACGACAGGGATACGAAGCGGTTGTGACCACGGTCGCGTTCAGTAGAACCACTGCTGAGTTGTCATCTTACCAACACTCTACGTTGATTGGTCGATTTACTTATTATGACTTACGACTTACGATACAACTCATTGTAGACCGGGCTTTAAAAAACGTTTGAAAAAAAATGTTTTTAAAACCATGATTTAAGAAACGCATTTTTTACGTTTCTATACAGTTAACACAAATACCTATTTGTTTTTCTTTTAAAATTATAATTTGCTTTATCTATATTATACATAATAGCTTTAATAGCCTTTTTTAAACATTTAAATTTATATTGCACTATTTATTGCACAAAATAAATCATTTTATCCATGTACATATATCCACTTATTTACTTAAATCATTTTTGTCCTACCGGTCTTAATCTATTTCTCATCGGACAACTGAGCTTAGAAAACTTCCAACAGTTGCAAAATAAACGTTTTGCTGAACGTGGCAATTGAAAGAACTTGTGTGTTTCGTTTTGAAGAACTTCCTGAACTAGTAACACCATCAGTAGCAATGCAATTAAAGTTAGAGTGAGACAAATATATTTTGTTTTACTTTAACTTATTGCACGAATGTGCACCAGCACAAGGATTCTTTAACTCCTTAACGACAATTTCGATATCAAAAACTAGATTTTTCGCCCGCGCTTCGCGGGGGCTCAAAATCTATTCCCCTCTCCCCAAACTTACTCATTAATTAGGAGCACCAATAGAACCCCATAAAACCCAATTTTCAATCCCATAGTAGCCATCTCCATAAAATTAGTAATCTTTTGGTACCAATTTCATCAAAATCATCAACAAAAAATTAGAAAAATTTTGGCACCGGTTTCAAGAAAATCGATCCATTAATAAAAAATAATCTATTAATAAAAAATTAAACTTATCCTCCAAAAATTTAAAAAATTTTGGTACTGGTTTCAAAAAAATCGGTCAATTAATACTTATTATTTCTCAAAATTTTTATAATTTTTAAACCGGTTTCTAAAAATCGGTAACAACAAATTATCCATTAAAAAAATTATCCATAAAAAAATTCAGCTTGATATTTCAAAGCTTGCGGAAATTGGAGCAATTACGTATATTTTTTTTAACAGAAATTGTAAACCACTACTATTAGCAATTTTTCTAATTCTATTACATTCTTTAGTTCTTTCTACCTCTATTTATATATATAAGTACCTGACGTCTGTATGTCTGTCTGTCTGACCGCGAACTACTTGTTATTTTCCGAGAAATTTGATAAATTTCGTAACCGGTTTCCAAAAACCGGTCTTAATTGCTCGCAACAGTCGCGAATTGAAGTGACTGGTTAATTCCCGAAAAATTTGAAAAATTTTGGATACTGGTTTCCAAAAAGATCGGTAACGAAAAATTATACATTTGAACATATTGGCATCAAAAACTCAAAACCAATCTTTTTTTTGGTTTCTCTACCCCTATTTCATAAATAATTCATTTAAATGTGTTTGATTAGATTCAACTTTATACGCAATAAAAGGTTCATATACGCAATTTATGAAAACAAAGCTTTCTCTGTGAGAAACCGGTTTCCAGAAAATCGGTAACAAAAAACTATACACATCATGGCACTCCCCGGAAAATTCTACTCCTATTTCATACACTTTTGGTAAAAATTCGGTCCACTAACAAATGAGTAGTTCGCGGTCAGACAGACAGACAGAAGACGAACTGGTTTCCAGTGGCAATTAAACATCCTCAAAAAATTAATAAAATTTTTGAACCAAAAAATTGGAAAAATTTCTGAACCGGTTTTCAAAAAAATCGGTAACAAAAAATTATACAATTTATAGCATTCCCCAAGAAATATTCTACCCCTACTTCATATACAATTCTTTGAGATTCGGTCAATTAAGTCCCAAAAAATTTAAAAAATTTCGGTACCGGCTTCCAAAAAAATCGGTAACGAAAAATTATACACTTTATAGTACTCCCCGGAAAATTCTATCCCTGTTTGATCTATAAATCTTTAAGATTCGGTCAATTATTTCCCGAAAAATTGTAAAAATTTCTGATACCGGTTTCCAGAAAATCGGTAACAAAAAACTATACACTTTATGGCATTCCCCGGGAAATTTTACCCCTACTTCATACACAATTTTTTGAGATTCGGTCAATTATTTCCCGAAAAATTGGAGAAATTAAAAAAACCGGTTTCCAGAAAATCGGCAACGCAAAACTATACACTTTATGGCACTCCCCGGGAAATTCTACCCCTATTTCATGTACCCTTGATAAAAATTCGATCCACTAACGAATGAGTAGTTCGCGGTCATACAGACAGACGGACGGACGGACGGACGGACGAACGGACGGTACTTATATATATAGATTTTATTTTGACCATTTTTCCAAAAATCGCTCTGTAGCACAGCTTGAAAGCGATGCTGCTGATTACGAATGGTCTGTTCTTTTTCGCTGCAGCAATAAGTTAACTTGTTGCACTAGTGCAGAAGTGCAGCAAAAAAGAACAGAGACCTAAATTTATTTTTATTTTTATTTTTAATACAAAGATTTATTTAAATTACAAAAAAGCGATTTTTCCCAAATAAAAATTACAATGAAGATGTCATCCCCAAATGATTTCCAATCGATTCCATTCATAGTAAACATTAAACATAATCGCTATCTGCTAACTTGACGCTCGATAAAATTTTACATTGATTTATTTGAAATAGGGATTTAAAGAAAATATTTATTTGACGTTTATTTAATATTTTTTTACATTAATATTTTATTTGCAATAATGATTTAAAAAAACATTTATTTGACATTTATTCGACATTAATTTAATATTTATTTTAAATGCTCAAAGGAACCAGGCTGCGCGATGTGTCATGCGTCACAATCCCCAAGTCTCCAAGTACCAATTATCAGCGAGAAGATAAACAATATTTTTGATTTCCCATTTTTGACTATTTGATCCGGTTTCTGATCCGGTGTTCGAACGTGATATAGGTTAATTTTCTATTAATTTTGATTTTGTTTTTGAGATTTTTGATATTTTGTAAAGGGTTGGGTACGTCCCTACAAAACGCCCTTTTGGACCCCTTGGGGTAATAAAGTATCTTTCTAACTATAAAAAAAATACGTAGTTATAATTAAATTATTGCCAGTCAGGCCGACTAATAAAAAGTTTTATATTAATTTATCACTGGCGAAAGATTATTTTTGAATGAAAAAAATATTTATTTAACATTTATTTAATATAATTTAATAATTTACTTCAAATATTATTTTATATTAATTTTTTAATTGTAAGAGATGTTTCAATCGATTTTTTCTATTGTTTTGCTTTATAAATTTTGTGCCGTTCCGTAAAAAATTTCCGCGTCATAGGACCCATAAGATTTTTTAACACTTTAAAGATATGTTGTAGACAAGTACTTACAGGTAAGGAGAAAGCGTCAGAGGATCGTCACTTGTCCATTTGATCAAAGTCAAGTAACGTGGGCGCGGTACTATACTTGGATGGGTGACCGGCTTGAGAAAGCAGTTTTTTCAGATGGATGCGCGGTTCATACGCACACTCAATATACAAAAGAATCAGTTAGAAAGCGGTTTTTATCTTTTCCTAGATAAAGAAAAAAAAAACGTTCTTTAAGCGTTTCTTTGTCAAAAAAGTTGTTAAAATAAATTTTTTTAAACATTAAAAAAATGTTTAATGTTAATAAAACATTTATTTAATATTAAAAAAACATTTTTTACAATATTAAAATAAATATTTTTTTAATAAGAAAAAAGGATCTATCTCATTAATTTAAACGTTTTTTAAATATTTTTTTTTCATTACTAAAAATGTTTTTAAAAACGTTTAAAAAATATCTTTTTGCTACTTGGGGTGCCAAGGCCCTTAAAAGTTTCAATGGATACAACCCTCGAAAATGGACAGTTTCTGCGCTATTGACCTTAGAACATTACCTTAGTATGTATCCGACTAATGATCCAAAAAAGGTTTCCTTACATTTTAGAAGTGTGTTAAATATTTATATATGTATAGATTCTTAACACCCACACTCCCACATACACATATGTATATACAATACCTATAGGGTGTCCGACTTTAATTTTTACATTGTAATAATTTGAAAACGTGGCGTTTTGGTAAAAAGTGTTACAAATAAAAGTTGTAGGGTTTTCAGAGGACCGTTAGGTGAGTTACCTAGATTTTGGGCCCGAGGTTTACTTTAGGCCCAATAAGGCCCAAGTCGATTTTTTAAGTAAAAACCTCAATTTTTTACAATATCATCTTTTTCTACTATTTAATTTGAACAACTTTTGTCTGAAACATTTATTTATTTGCCTAATACTTTTTGAGATATTCAAAGAAAACTTGATAACTTTTTCAATATTTAGCTTACAATATCTTGACAATTGCTTGTTGGATCGAAAAGGTGCAGAACTTTTTTACTTGATTTAGTCTCAAGAATATGATAATGCATTAGCACCTCAACTTTTTTAATACTTAATATGTATACATGAAAGTTTCAAGGAGATGTACGCACAGATGTACAACTTTTATTTGTAATCAAGAGATACGGTAGTGTCTCGCGCCAAGTACACGCGAAGCGAGACCGACCGTGACTCTTTTACGCAACGCGACGATTTGCGAATATACTTTTTACCAAAACGCCACGTTTTCGAATTATTACAATGTAAAAATTAATAAGAAACGTTTATTAGTTT
>NW_020211989.1:0-3675 GCF_003070985.1 Temnothorax curvispinosus | reverse complement strand
GAAAAATTAAGAAATATGAAAAAGAGGAAAATTAATTGAAAAGAATAGATTTGGAAAAGGAAGGTGTATACAGTATGGTGAGGTAAAGGAACAAACATGAAAAAGAAGAAAAAGGGGTAAAGTTGATAAGAATAGAGATATATAAATAAGTATATAAATCAAAAGAAAAGAGAGAGAGAGAATATAGATGAGAACATAGAAATAGATAGTTAAAGTAATCATTTCTGGGATAAGTTAGAGAAGACACAGGAGAAAGATGGATAATGGACAATAAAAACAAAAAGATGATAAAAGGAAAGAAAAAGACAAAAGAGAAGTAGAAAATATAATGAAAGAAAAAATAATAAAATGATTAAAGAAATTAAAATAAGGAAAGAAGTTGGGAGATAACGAAATAGAGAATGAGACATAAAGGTGCCGATAATAGAAAAAGTATTCCTGAAGTCACTATAAAGAAGATAGAGAAATTTTGAAAGTAAGGAATAAAGGAGCAATAAATCCTAAGAAAGACGAGCAAAGCAATGTTAAAAAGTGTAGGAGAGTAAAGGCCTCCGCACAATGAAAAATATAAGGAACAAGGAACAGATATTAGCTTATTAGAAAAATAAGAAATCAGGAATAAAGTTGGTGTAGCATTAATACACGGCTTCCGATAGGTTTTTAGTACTAATGGATACTACTCCGTTTCCGGCGCTATCGTTGAGTGACACGTGTGTGAGTGACGAAAATCAAGCAAAGAAGAGTGTGAGAGAGTGTATGAAATAGCAGCGAGTGGGTGAGAGAGAGAAATAGAGGAGTGAGAGCGTGTGTGAACGGACACAGGTCAAAGGGAGAGGGTAGGGTTAGGTACAGGACAGAGAAAGTGGCGTAAGGGCAACGGTCAGGCAGGTAGGCACGGAATAAATCAGAAGAGAGGGACAAAGCGTATAGGCGGCGATGTCACGCAACATGCGTGGGGGCATAGATTAGTATATAGATATAGAAACAAAAAGAACGGTAAACATATTTAGGTATAGAACAGCTGGAGAGATAGATATTACCGAGGGAAAATGATGGAAAAAAAGGAAAAGCGGCAAGATTGATAGAATTAGAGGGAAGAGAACAGGGGAGAGAAGAGGATGTACATGCAACGTGGATTTAATAAAGAGAAAGAGAGGGGCGATAGAAAGAGGGGAAACAGAAGAATGGCTTTTCAGCAGGAGCAAAAAAATGCAAAGATTGCCGCAAAAAGAAGGCAAGGAAATTACAGAAGACGAAAGAAGCTGGATAGAAGAGATAAAGAATGAGGTAAAAGTTGAGATGAGAGAAGGGATAAAGGAGATGCAGGAGATAATGAGAGAACAGGGGAGGGAATTTAGACAAGAGCTGGAAGTTTTAAAAAGACTCATAAAAGAGAGAGAAGAAGAATGGATGAGAGAAAAAGAAGAGATGAAAGAGAGAATAATGGAAATGGAGAAGACGCTATTAAAAATAAAAGAGGAGGGAATAGGAAAAGAAGAGGATGTAAGAGAGAAGGGATTGTAAAGAAAGCTAAAGGAGATAGATAAGAAATTAGAAATGAGAGAGAGAGAAGAAAGAAGAAAAAACATAGTTATAAGAGGTACAAAGGAAAATAGGAACAAAGTAGAAAAAGAGGTTAAAGAAATTCTAAAGAAGGTAGAAATAGAGACGCAAGTGAATTGTAAGAAGGTCATCGAAGATGGCGGAGAGGGAGGTGTAAGAATGACAGTAATAGGTCTGCAGGGACTGGAACAGAAAAAAAGGGTCATGATAGAGAGAAGAAGACTAAGAGAAAGAGGGATAAGAATAGATGATGACCTGACATGGAAGGAGAGGAAGATGAGATGGAATTTAGAAGACATTGCAAGACAGGAGAGAGGAAAAGATAAGAGAGTAAAGGTAGGATATGGAAAAATTCAAATAGAAAGAAAATGGTGGAAGTGGGAGGAGGACGAAGAGATATTGCGAGACAGCGAAGGGAGAGTGTGGAAGAAGGAGGGGGAAGAATAAGAGAGACAAAGGATGGAAGCAATCCAGAAGGGGACGATGAAAGTAAAAAAGAGGATGAAAAAGAGAATGTATGAAAAAAGGACCAAGATGAGGATAAGGGTTATAGAGAAAGAGAGAGAAAAAGAAAGACAGGAAGGAGGAGGAGATATGGAAGGTGGCTTTCTGGAATGTGGCGGGTACAGCAAACAAGGATAAGGAGTTCTGGGAAGGGATAAAGGAATGGGAAGTGGTGATAATGATGGAGACATGGTTGGATGAGAGGGGATGGGAGAGGATCTCAAGCGAATACAGATAGAGAGTGCAGATAGCGACCAGGAAGAACAAAAAGGAAGGGTGAGTGGAGGCATGTTATTAGAAATACGGAAAAGAATAGAAGAGGTAAAAGAAGAAAGAAGGTTGGAGGAAGAAAAAAGAAAAATCGAATGTAAGATAAGAGTAGGAGAAGAAAATTGGAGAATAATAGGAATATATGTAAATAATGATATAGACAGGAAACTGGAAGGCTTGAAAGATTGGACGGAAAAGGGAGAAAAGGAGGTAAGGACTATAATAGGTGGAGACTTTAATGCTAGAACGGGTGAGGAAGGAGGATGGGAAGAAGAGGAAGAGGGAAGAAAGGAAGGATGAGGGAGAAGATCAAAAGACAAGAAAATAAATAGGGACGGTAAAAAACTATTGGAGTATATAGAGGAAAGAGGATGGATGATATTGAATGGAGGCGTGAAAGGAGATGAGGAAGGTGAATTTACATACACAGGAAGGAAAGGCGAAACAGTTATAGATTACGTTATAGGGGAGGAGGAAGTTGGAGAAAAAGTGGAGAGACTGGAAGTGGGAGAAAGAGTAGACTCAGATCATCATCCATTAATAGTATGGGTGAGAGATAAGCTTAAGAGAAAGCAGAAAAGGAGAGAGGGAGAAAGAGAAAAAAGGACAGGAACATGGAGCGAGGAGGGAAAAACGCAATTTAAAAAGAGGTTAGGGACGATAGGAGGAAAATGGGAACTACAAGAAGAAATAGAAGTAGGAATGTCAAAGATAAAAAAAGTAATAGAGGAGAACGAAAATGAGGATGGGAGAATGGCTAACAAGAACAAAAGAGGGTGATGGGATGAAGAATGCAGGGAGAGAAAGAGAGAAGTGAGGAGAGAACTGAGAAAATAGAGGAAAGGTAAAGGAGAGGTAGAAAGGTATAGAAAAGGAAGGAGGGAGGGAGGGAGGGAGAGGGGGAGAGAGAGAGAGAGAGAGAGAAAAAGAGAGAATGAGAGAATGAGAGGGAAGTAAGCCTTAAAATAATAATTAAATTTATATTGTGCGCAACTTGTCTACGATAAAGATGATGATAGCGTGTTTATTCGTAATTTTGTTATTCTTTGCGATTAGATATTGCATATATAATTAAAGATAATGAACAAAAGGTAAAGAAAAAGACAGCGAAAGAAAGAGAGAAAGAGAGAAAAATAGAAAGAGAAGCAGGTAAGCCTTAAAATAATAATTAAACTTATATTGTGTGTAACTTGTCGATGATTAAGTTGGTGATAACATGTTTCTTCGTAATGATTTTTCTCCACGATTAGATGTGATGATAAAGTTAAAGATGACGAATAAGAGGTAAAGAAGGAGACAGAAAAAGAGAGGGAGAGGGAGAGAGAGAGAGAGAGAGAG
>NW_020211988.1:0-3814 GCF_003070985.1 Temnothorax curvispinosus | reverse complement strand
CATTGCTCTGGAATTTTTTTTATTTGCAATACAGCCGTTAAACAAATTCGTGATCCTTTCTACTAAAAAAGTTCCTCCGTACTTGATCAACTCAGCTACTATACCTCCCGGACTCGGTGCTTTCCCGTTCTTCATAGAGTAAATGGCTCTGCGTACTTGCTAAGGCGAAACACCTATAGATTCACTTACGCTATTTGTCGCCTCAATCTTGACTACTCCACTGGTGAACTGTGGTCTAGTTTCTGTTAGCAGCTTCTCATAATAATTTGCTTGTTCGTTTAGTGTTATTAGATTTAATTTGTTTTTAGTATTTGTTTTTAAGTTCCTTAAAAATCGCCAGACCTCTGTGGATTGTGTTCCACCTATCATACAGTCGATTTCTTTACACTTATTTTCCCAGAAGTTGTGCTTTGCTTTTTTTATTCTGTTTTTTAACGCTGCCTTGCTTCTGTTGTAGTGTGTCGCGCCTACTCTCTGCTGTTCTGTGACTCAGCCAACTGTTATATGCCCTCTCCTTTTCCTTTACTGCATTGGCCATTTCTTCGGACCACCATCCTTGACTGGGTTTCCTTTGTTGTTCCACAGTTCCCATCACCTCCCGCGCAGCTTGGTGTACCGCTTTCAGAATGTACTCGTGATCATTCTCTATATCCATTTCCTCGCCCTGTGCGCTCCCGTGGTTGGTCTGTAAGTATCCGTTCAGCCTTCGCTCATACAGTTCCCTGATGCTGTCCTGTTGAAGTAGATACGTCTTATACTTCGGTAATTCGATTTTCCCCATCGCGCCGTCCTCTTCCTCAGCCCTTATCTTCTGACTTACAATGGGAAAAAAGCACTTACTAACCACAAGGTAATGGTCTGAGCCACAATTAGGTCCTCTTTTAACTCTAGTGTCGTTAACCTTGAACAAAGAGTCCTGTCTTACTATTACTGTCTTACTATTACTTAACGTAATCGATAATTGACTTCGACGCTTTTTCCCACGTAAATCTATGAATCTTTTTGTGATTAAAGTGAGAGTTGGTTATTTGTAGGTCGTGCTGCTTACAAAACTCTATCAATTTCCCTCTATTGGAGTTAACCACCACTTCGCCATATCTACCCACCTCATCGCCAACTCGGCTACCAACTCTAGCGTTCATATCTCCTGCCACAATGATTTGTTGCCTATTGGGAATATTCTGGATTAGCGATGTCAATTCCTCATAGAATTCTGTTTTTACTTGCTCCGGGCTGTCCTCCGTCGGTGCGTACACTGCCAGTATGCTGGCGACTCTTCCATAGAGTTCAATTTTAACAACCAGACATTGTTCGTTCACGTATTGAATATCTTTGATATATTTCACCCATTTCCTCTTAACCAATAGTGCAACGCCCGCTTTGGCCCGTTCTACTTTGGGAATCCCCGACCATATAAGAACGTAGTCATTTATAGCTATATTACCGCTCCCCTTCTTCTTCGTTTCCGAAAGTGCGACGATGTCCATGTCAAGTTTCTTTATTTCGTGAATAACCTCCATAAGTTTGTTAGATATTCCCTGCACATTTCAAGTTCCGATATTCAAAATCTGTTTATCAAGCTTATGTTGGAGCTTATGAAATAAGGAGCTTCGTCTCCTTCTGTAACTATTAGACTTTGTTGTCTTGCTACTATCTTTTTGCCTTATTTACATTACTCTTTCTGTCGCCTCTCCTTGCCTCTTTCTACTTTCTTGCTAACCTCCTCTGCCACTCTCTCTGCCTCTTTCTTACCATACCGGAACGCATCTCTCTGACGCTCGATCCGCTCGATTATTCATCGATCGAACGAGCCAGCTCGCTACTATCCTCGCTTCTCACATCCGCCGTCCGCCAGTATCACATGTCTCGCATGCCGACTCGATCGATCTCACGATCGATTCCTCGCACCCGCTCGCTCGAGTACCCGTTCCTTCTGCACTCAACTCCTCAACTCACTCTGCACCCTTCTTACCTTCCCCCTCGTCGCGTCTACCTTCTTATTCCTCTCCGTCATTCTAACCTTACTTTCAACTCTCCTCTTCTCCCTCAATTTCTGGCCGCTTCACCTCGATTCTATCCTCACCTCCAATCCCACCGCCTCCTCTCAACTTCCTTCGCACCCTTCTTCAATCCTGCACCTCCACCCTTCCACACAGCTCTGTTTTCGACCCTACTTCCACTTCTCCGAACTTTCCACCTGTTCCCCCGCCTAGGCTAACGGGGGAATCTTGTTATGTCGTAGTATATAGTATATATTGTATGAGAAAATATGCACAAATGGAAATTATTAAGCGTACGACGCAACTGAACAGAAATAACACAACACCTACCTACAGCGCGACGCCTATATCACATATCATCTCGTCTTGCCAAAAATCGAATAATGGTATCATAATAAAAATATACATGAATGTATTTGGCATTCGACGCTCTTAAATTTTTGCGTTGGAAAAATTGTTATATTTGGCAAAAATAATAGGTAGGGGTAGGGTTAAATTAAAAAATGTGACAAATTTGAAAAATCTGATTACGCCATTGTAAAGAGCACAAAAAGCCATAAACCAAACTTTTTTTCATACGCCTTATATTTTCGAAGATATTCGCTAAAAACTATAAAATCCGTTATTTTCAAGGGGTTGTTTCAACCCCTAAACGTCGAGATACGCCGCAAAAAAATACGTGTCTAATGTTTCTTGATGCTCAACAACATATCCAAAGCGCATCCAAATCGGGTAGGGACACTTCCAACCGTTTCCTTGTTAGAAATGACTTTATATTGACTCATTTTTAATTATGTCTTTTTGATTTTTAGAAAATGTGGTGTACGTTTCTTGACTGTGCTTATTTATTATGAAAAGTATGATATAAGAATAGTCACAAAAAAATCAGGGTTTGACCATTATTCAGATACCAATGCAAAATAATATAAAACTTTGAATCTTTCTTGTAAGATTTGCACTTTTTGTGTCTTAATTATAATTAGCAAATATATATTTTTTCTAATACTAAGATGATTTTTTTTATTATTTACAATATTAATAATTTATTTTAATGTGGAATGTAGTTTATTTTTTCTAAGTACACAATAAATAAATGCCAGAAGTTTTGTTCGACTCTATTGCCTGTTACCTGTCAATATTATTTGACAATAAAAATGCACGAAGGTGAGAAAACCAAATGTGCGCAATGCTCGCGGTGTGTTGCTTTCACCGACGACGCCGAAGGCTAAGTCCGAAGGCGGCGTGTTGATGCGCGCACATAGGCGAGCCGAAGTCGCCCCGATGAGAGTCGATCGAGCACCAAGCCACGAACACGAAGGGTGCGTTCGGTTTGGACGCTCACGCGCTGTAAGCGCTTATGAGCGTTACTCACGTTGTTCGCTTTGGCGTTGTAAGCGCTTACGGATCGACTAATGACGTCATCGTTGACGTCATAACTTCTGCTGACAAACGCTTATTTTTGCAAGGTAGGGCAGTGTGAACGTGAACGTGATCAAGCGTAAGCGCTTACGTTCATTTTGGAACGCATTATTAGCGAATTGCATATCAACAAACATGTCGTCGTACATTGAATTTCTCACAAATGGATCTGTACATAATTTAAATATTAAGCAAGGAAAAATTATATGCATACACAAATATAAATTAAAAATTGCATAAACAAATTATAGGCTCTCCTGAATAAATCAAATAAAGGGAAATGAGAAAGGCAATTAGAGCCACGCGCGGTAATTAATGCGCAATCAAAATAAGTCAATAATAAAATATATTAGTTAATACAAATTTGGACGTTTCAACACTTTTTGTGTCATCTT
>NW_020211987.1:0-6059 GCF_003070985.1 Temnothorax curvispinosus | reverse complement strand
GCCAGAAGTATGCTGGTTGAAGCGGAACTCCCTAAACAGCATTGGGCTGAAGCAGTGGCGACGGCTGTGTATTTATTAAATAGATCACCGAATTTTAGTATAAAGTACAAGATACCAGAGGAATTATGGACAGATGAAAAACAAAAATTAAGTTACCTGAGAATATTCGAATGTGTGGGGTTGTTGGTTAGGATTAGGTTAAGGTGCGTCGGTTCCCACAATAACCAGTCATTCAGTTAGGTAGAATCTCGCTAGGTTTATTCATGCTCTATGTACAGGTAAATTATTTCTTGGATGTGTACGGATAGGTGACGAGTGCGATTTGTGTAGAACGCGGTGTGTTGCGTATTATCCGTCCCGAATAGTTAGATTCGCTGAGGCCGAGCTTGGAGAGGAGTCTTGACGTTCTTGTAGACGAGGCCAGTGAGTGCGTCACCACAGAGTGCTCCGGTTGGAGTTAGATGCGTGGTACTCGGGTTGGCCGGTCGGTGAATCTCGAAGACGAGGCCAGTGAGTGCGTCACCACAGAGATGTGTGGTACTCGGGTTGGCCGGTCGATGAGGTGTGGCTTTCACGGGAGGAAAGTATCCACCTTGGAGATCAGGAACAGACCCTTCGTCGTGGCCCCAGGTGCAGGAATCGGAGTCGGAATCGGAGTTGGAGAAGGCAGCGCCTTGGTCTCAGTGTTGTCCGGTGAGCTGGGTCGTAAACGACCCAGGAACCTTTCCACGGCAGGGAGTCTGTCGACTTTACCGCGGAGAGTTAATGCCCTGCAAAGCAGGTGTAAACGAAGGCCCGGAATGAGCACGCTCCGTATCAAACGGAGGCCCTTAAGAGCACGCTCCGTCTTCAAAAGAGATAATGTCAGGGGCCTTGATAATAGCACACCCTGACTGGTGAGCTGATCGCTGGAGAAACCCCGCTGGGTTGCCCCTTATATAGAGGTCGATGTCGAATCTTTCTTACGAGAGAATCGACCGGCGATGCGCCGCGTAGCGGGCGCGCGTTGAACTGCCCGGCCGATCGATATCGTGCCGCTGCTCGCGCCGCGCGCCTCCCGTCTTACTGCCGTCGTCGCGCGCGTCGTGGCGCGTTGTGGCTGATAGCTGACCGCCACAAATGCAAGGCCATTGCTCATATACCCAAAGAGCTGAGACGTAAATATCCTAAAGGAAAAGAGCTTCTATTCATGGGCTACTACAAAAACTCCAAAGGATACAGATTGTTGAATCCACAAACGAAGAAAATCGTGAAAAGTCGCGATATTATCTTCCTAGAAAAATATAAAGAAGGTAAGATAAAAGAACCAAACTCTATTTATTTGCAGTTCGATGAAGAGAACGAGCTCAACACGGAGAAAGATGACGATGAAGAGAACGAGTTCAACACGGAGAAAGATGACAATAACTCGTCTGATAGTACGGTCGTGGAAGAAATCGACAGCGTAGAGACAAACTCAGATTACTCGGACTGTGTTGATCATAGTGAACCTGAAACGCCATTGAAATTACCGAGAAGATCGACACGTATTTCAAAACCAGTGAGTAGATTTATGTATTTTACCAAAGGAAATTTCATAAATGATCCGGAAACTGTAGAAGAGGCATTAGCTTCGCCAGATAGCATACAATGGATCGAAGCTATGGAAGAGGAACGCGATTCGTTGACAGCAAACAAGACGTGGACGTGTGTTGATTTACCGGTTGGACAAAAAACCTTGGACACAAAATAAGTCTTCAAGAAGAAAGAAGATTTATCAGGCAATGTGGTACGATACAAGGCTAGACTTGTGGCTAGAGGATGCAGACAAGTCGAAGGAGTCAATTTTCAGAAGACATATTCCCCAGTAGTGCGGTACGCTTCAATTCGTTTCTTATGTGCCTTGGCAGCAAAATATAATTTATATATGAGCCAAATGGATGTAACCGCAGCTTATTTACATGGAGATATCAAGGACGATATTTATCTACAACCGCCAAAAGACCGCCGATTAATTAACGACGAGGGAAAAGGAAAAGTCTGGAAGTTAAACAAAGCTATATACGGTTTGAAGCAGAGTAGTCGTGCTTGGAACGAACATTTGGACAAGATCTTGAAAAGACTAGGCTTCAAACAATCGCAGGCTGATCCGTGCGTATATTCAAGATAAATAAAACGGATTTTTTCCTCATTGATGTTTATGTTGATGATTTGTTGATCTCATCCAACAATGAAGAAAGTTTACTTGAATTAAAGCAAGAGCTTTCGCGAAACTTCAAGATGAAAGACCTTGGTGAACCAAAGCAACTGTTAGGTCTTAGGATCACTTGAAATCGATCAGGCCAGAAAGTTATGGCTGGATCAGTCATGCTACATCGAAAAGATAATCCAAGAATACGGCATAAAAGACTGTAATTCTATCTCGACACCGTTTGATGCAAGTATTAAACTAATTGTAAGTCAAGATATGGAGCCAAAAACTCAAGAAGATATTGACTACATGAAAAAGATTCCGTACAGAGAAGTTGTAGGAAAACTCCAATACGCAAGTCAAGGAACGAGACCGAATATTGCCTTCGCAGTGAATTATCTCAGCCGTTTCTTAGCGAATCCAGGCAAGGATCACTGGGGCCCTATTCTCGAATCGTTTTCATGAAACTCGCATGCGAAATTCAATGCTTTTCAAATAGAAAGTCGCATACGAAAATCATTAGGGCAGGCTCGAGAATACGGTCCCTGGTCAGCAGTCAAAAGAGTTCTACGCTATTTAAAGGGAACCAAAAATTTGGCTTTGGAATTCAAACGCGATCAAGATGAAGGACTCATCGGCTACTGTGACGCAGATTGGGGAAATGAGAGCGACACGCGTCGTTCTATCACGGGGGGGGTACTTTTTTGTTACAGGGTGGTCTAGTGGTTTGGCAGAGCAAGCGGCAACACACAGTGGCTCTATCAACAGTCGAAGCTGAATACATGGCTTTGTCTGCAGCGTGTCAGGAGGCGATGTGGCTTCGGGCGTTGGCAAGGGACATCGAACCATCCTTAGTAACAACACCCACTACACTTTACAGCGACAATAAAGGCGCAATCGACTTGACGAAGAATAGAGGATATGGACCACGTTTAAAACACATAGACATCCGCCATTATTTCGTCCAGGAAAAGGCTGAAAACGGAGACCTCAACATCGTGCATATCCCAACAACCGACATAGTGGCTGATGCGCTCACGAAAGGGTTGTTCACAGTAAAATTTAAGAATTGTATAGAGTCTATGGGTATGACCGTTATAATGTAAAGATTCTTCGTCCATGGGGGAGTGTTAGGAGTATGGACGAAAATCTCGCGTGCAATTATATGTACAATTAAAGTAGCGATTTATTATAACACACCGTGTGAGCATTCATTAATAAGAAGTAGGCGCTGCATTGAACGACGTTACTATGATAAACATGTTACATCTTTGTCTTCTATGTACAAATAAATGTATGGAGTGCTTTCTCGTTCAATTTCGCTAAATGTTCTTTTAAACTGCTTTAATTATCGCTGCCGTTCTGCCTAAATATAAAACCTAACAGTTTGTATAATACTTTTTATAAGTATTATATTTTATATTCTATTATTTCTTTCATTCAGGAATAATAATATTATGATGAGTATACATTATAAATATATATTAGATTGAAGAGAAAATAATCCGGATTTTTTCGTGAAAAATATCTTAAGAAAAAATGGTTACACCTTTTTTTTACAATTAAACTAACTGCAGTTTAAATCTACCACTTTCTACCATCTTTCAAGCACAAGTTGGATTCCGTGCCAATAAAAGACCGGCTCCTTGATCACGAAGAATTCTTTGATTAATTTTTTGACTTCGGTCGCCTTGTTTCAAAAGCGTCGTCCTCTCAAGCCGTGCTGCATCGATCGAAATGCGTAATAATATAATCTGAAGGGGCAATGAGTAGGCAGGATGCGGGAGGATTTTCCAATTTAAGTATATTAATTAAAATATTCACGGGGGTGATTACAGATATGAAGCTAGGCGTTATCGCACAGAAGGATGGTTTAAAACAAACCTTAAATTTGTTTGAGGAATAATGGCCGTTTTTCGAACAATATGCCGCGTCCAAACGTACGTGTGACTGTGGGCAGCAAGAGCTTATAATAAATGACACTTTTATCTGATCATCTTGTCAAATCAAAAGAAACATGCATACATATATGATAGATAGAAAGGCTTATCTTACAGTAATTTTAAGGCTTTTGTTCACTCACTGCAGCCGATCTTGGATTAATGACGTCAGAAGCGAAAAAAATATCATAAAAGTTCTTGCGACGTACATAAAAAAAAAAAAACGTTTTTTTCAGTAAGATAGAGTTTATAATCAATAAAATAGAGTTGTAAAATATACCGAAACATTCCTTTAATCTACATATGTTGAATTGAATTGTGCTAATCAAGGATGAAAATAAGCCGTTTGACAGCTGCCGAATTGAAATAAGTATTTGCTTTTTCACATATTAAATTATAGCAAAATGGAAGTCTTCGGTGTATTTTAACACTACAACAATTGTTTTAAAATATATAAAATGTACTAAAACAAAAAATGACGCTGTACGTCACAAAAATAATTTAGTTTTTTAACGTCATTTTTTACGTCTTTTAGTTCACAATTTGGTAAATATGCATAAAAGGTCAATAGGGTCGGTGCCATTTGTGGCCACTTTAAGGATTTTTGACGAAATAAATGCGTTTTAATTAAATTCTTTTTGTTATGTAACGCTTTTAACTACTTTAATATATTCTTGAGAATCTTTTAGATAAGAAACTTAAGATCGGCAAACAAATAAACTTAAATAAATGTTTAAAAAATAAAAATTATATCATAAGTTCCGATTTCACCGTTTTTGGCCACCAAAACACCAGTTTTCGCCACAATAAGTACTAGTTTTGGCCACATAATGAACCTAAGGTTAATTTCTAGTTAAACAATTAATATAAATAGGTATATATAATAAAAATTATGATTTATTTTTACTGTTAATATTTATTTTTAATAAAATATTATATATATAGCATATCATACATAACTTCTATCAACTATATAATATCGAGATTTTAAAAAATTTATGTATTTTATGAAGGTTCACACGTCATCAATAGTAACTTAACTTTTTTTAATTAGAATCGTAAATCAGATATCAAATAAAATTGTAAAATAAAATAAAATATCAAATAAAATTGTAAAATAAAAATATCAAAAAATTAACATTTTTTAAAATAATTCATCTATTAGAATAAAGAAAAATATAGGCTCTCTAGATTAACACAATGTGAATAGGAAAGCCAATTAGAGCCAAGCGCGGTAATCAAAGCGCAAACAATTTATAAAAATAAATATATATATATTACCGTACGTTTCGACACATTATTCGTGTCCTCTTCAGCGTTAAAAGTTACATAAAGTCAAGTACGAAGATTAACAAAGATAATAAAAAAGAAGTCGAGTATAAGGCGTAGTCAATAGACGAACAAAGTATAAAAGACGCAGTCAAAATTTAAAAAAACAAGGATTGAAATCCTACGGATGTGTTGTACCGTTGCCAAAATTCCAGATACGCCGGTAAGCACTCGCTCCACATCCCTCGCATCTTAGAAATAATCTCGCCAGGTTGAAAGACCAGGTGGGTAAGAAAGATTCAAAAGCCCTACCTGTACCATCAAACGGAGTCGCAATGTGGTAAAGGCGTAAATTATCTATGTTAAAATCAGATGGATTTACTTACAGAGCAATTGCAGACCGGAATATCGAATTGTAACAACAAACTTCACGGTTCGAAACGTCGCGAATGAGTGAGGCATAGGTGGGAAGGTTAACATAATAGAGATTGGTGTATAAACCAGAGGAGGGGATAAACTCTCGCATAAAGTTGTTCTAAATTTTAAACAGTCTCTCGATCACATTTAAATACGCGACCGGTAAACCCTCCGCATCGGTCTGTGAATTCAAACCATTCGCCTGCCTTTTTATGCATATCATCTCCGAAATCAAACGTTTATAACAATAGGATTCATTATCT
>NW_020211986.1:4220-10421 GCF_003070985.1 Temnothorax curvispinosus | reverse complement strand
CATAATAATATAATTTTATCTGTTACTAAATGTTAGGATTGAATAATTAAATTTGATTGCCGTAGAAAAACATTATATGTATGAAAAAACGCAAATAAAAAACCTGATTACCAAGTGAACATGAAGTAATAAGAATTTGTGATTCGTGCATGCAATTATGATATATCTGACTATTATATGCTTAATCTGATCTAATCTAATAAACAATCAGTACAATTGTTATTAGTTGTTATTACTATACTATATTAAATTCCATAGAGATTGGTTAAATATTTAATGTTAATAAACATGAAATATTTTTTTTTTCCAAAACTGTGTGGTTATCGCCGCGTATTCTAAAAATAAAACCAAATAACTATACTATTGGTGTTGCACATTTAATTATTTAATCAATCGATTTCGAGCTTTTTAAAGCTTTCTTCAACTCCAAACAAATTCGTTGCTGTCTTCGGCTTGCCCGGTCGTAGCGCCTCATTAACGCGATGATCTTCTTCCTCTTGGAACCAAGCAACGTAATCTACCAATTTTTTGACTTGTTTATCATGTAACTCCTGTAGAGAACCGGCTTGACCGCTTGATTCATTCGGAAGAACTTCGAGCGGTATGAATTTCTCCAGAGTGTCGCTCGTGGTATGCATATGCAACTAGAATTTATAGAAACATATAATTCAAAACTTTTATACTTTTTTCATCGAATTATATTCCGCTCTACGCAATTTTTTCCAAAAATAAAAATATAATTAAAATACGTATTTATACATACGCGTATTATATACGCAGCAAAGAAGTAAAATACAATATTTCTCTTATCTCTTAGCATTTAAAATTATATTTCGAAGATGCAGCGTTGTTTAATATATAAACAATTTGCTATATCAAATAAGAAATTTGATCTTTTCACTATTTCACTTTTAACGTAATGATGTGGATATAATTGATCGGTAATGTGTGTATATAATTTCAATCTTACCATATCCATCAACTGCTTTTTCATGAATGGTCGCATCATATTCATAATGACATCCATTACCGGAGAAGAATTCATAAAATGGAAACCCTTCAATCTGACAGGCAATCCTTCTTGTAGATAGTAGAGCCATTTCTTTAGGCCCATAGGACTCAAACGGCCGACGTGACCGAAAGAAACGTTTTTCACGTCAAATAACATTATGTAGCCTTCGCAAGTGCCCTCGGTGTAAAGGCATAGATCGATCACCATATTTAGAAATTTCATCACATCGTTGTAAACAAAATGCGATGGATCGCTGTCTAGGAATCTCCCATAAATGATTTTATAGCCTTTTTTAGTAGTTCCTTCCAAAATTTGGTGTGTTCTGTCGATAATAAGATCATCTTATACTTTGTATGCGAAATTTCTCTGCGAGAAATATTATTACTGCATCCATTTGTCGTGTATAAGGAATACCACACACATGAATGTAACGAATAATTAAAAAGAAAAAGATTATAAATAATATACTTACGCCGTTTCAATTGCTTTTTTGAGTTCCTTATTGTTATTAGGATCTCGATTGCAGAAGAACTCAGGTACGTGAGTTCTAACTGTGTAAAAAGTATCGATAGTAGTTTTCGTCGGTTCGAGTCGATAATAATTGCTATGCAAAAACAATGCTAATTCGCTGTCTGATATTTTGGGCAAGTGAGGCTGTTTTTTGCACCATTCTTTCAACATTTGAATATCTGCTTCTTTTAATTCAGGATTCTTCTTCAGTTCCTCCTCGAACGATACTAGTTTTATCGAAGCCATCGATACTAGTTTTATCTAGCCACTTTGAATTTAAACTCCTATGGAAGTGAAAGCAATAACAATGTTGACAGAATTTGTTTGTATTAACAAAACGTTTATTTCGTGCACAAGGTGGAGCAAGGCGACGCCCGGTGCAATTCGCGTATACGCGGGGATTTTCGTCCTTCTGACAAGGCCGTTCCGCGAATTGGATGTAAAAATCGGAGATCTTTTGCAGTCGGAGATCTTGCTCGCGGCCGACGGAGATCTTGATCGCGAGGCCGAGGACGATCGCGAAAATGATACGGGCGTCAGCTCACAAAATCACGGAACACTCAGTGTTATGGCCAGTCTACAATGAGTCATTAGTCGTTGTCAGATGTCGAAATCTTACGATCACCAATTACAGACTTCCGATCGCCTTACGATACATTTATGACTTTTTCCAACTCTCTTCCGACATTTGACTAACGACTAACGGCTCATTGTAGACTGGTCTTTACCGCACGCAAACGATTTTCAATCTTAGAACGGTTGACATGAGATTTTATCAAAGATCGTCAGCTCCCGTGCGAACGAGCCGATGATTCAAAGTCTTCTGCCTGCTCCGAAACTCTCCGTTCCGTGATCGCGCCGTGGAAAACCGAAGAACGCGCTTATTCGGTCAATCACGCGTGACTCTATTTTCAAGCTTTAGTTTTTCATTACAGGGTTGTTAATGCTCGCGCGTCGAGCACGTGCTACTGTTTGCGAGGCGTGGTGCTTCAACGAATAATCGCGCGCGACGCTCTTCGAAGCGCGTGATCGCGGCTCACGACTGAACGTTACCGGGCAGCGAATATCGACGAGTTTAAATTGTATGCCACACGATATAGATAATATATTTCGTTTTGACTTTCAAACAATATCAAATGCAATATTATATTAACTTGTTTATGTGCGGAATCTTTCAAATAATGCATTACAATGTGTAGTTGAATGTAATCGAAAAATGATTGCGTGCCCAATAATTATTAATTCTTTGCAAGCCAACTTGTCTTGCACAATTGTTCGACTAAAGTATGATCATTTTAATGACAGCGAATGAAATATATACTTATAAATTCCATATATCTCGGATATACGTGCTACACGGATATATGTGATAGAACTTCGGATGTCTCACGATCAGCCTGATGTCTTGGACAGTACTAATTGAGATCTGCATAGACCTTTTAAACTGTATATCAGTGGCGAAGCGGCAATAGAGAATGTAGCGTGACAGTTGAGTACGTTTATTAACGTACGTGACGTAACATGCTATATCTTCGTGATAATTAGGGAATGTATGAAAATGTATGAAATTCTACTTTATAGACACATACAGTTTTCCCAATCAGCAAAAATGAGAGACATGCAATCTATAGCAACAAATGTCTGGATTTATTATGAGTATTTCTTATAATTAAACGTAATAAAAATTAAAATATACATATTTATATATAAATATATTTAAAAAAGTGTGCAAATAGAAACTTGCACATTGCTTTCTCATAGTTTTTAAGTGCGGGCAAGTAGAAACTTGCACATTGCTTCCTTATAATTTTTAAGTGTACAAATTATAAATTTGAGCCTATTTTTTTATGTATAATTATTAGTAAATATTTATTAATTTGGCTTCCTCATAAAAAAAGCTTTATGAGCGAAATAAAATGTTGATTAAGCAACGTGCAAATTTATAATTTGCATACTTGTAAATTGTGAAAAAATAATGTTCAAATTTACAATTTGTACTCTTAAAAATTATGAGAAAGCAATGTGCAAGTTTCTACTTGCCCACTTACAAACTATGAGGAAGCAATGTGCAAGTTTCTACTTGCACACTTTTTTATTGCGATAAGCTTTATTGCGACTAATATTTGTTATACTATTACAAAAATTAATTAAATAATTAATGTTTTTATTAAAATGATCCCTACTAATTGCAGATATTTCTTAATTTTTCCATTTTGTTTCATTTTTTTATTTATACATTAGTTTTTTATTTCTACTTTAAAATAATTCTTTAAATATATAAAAAGTAATTTTATTACTAAAATTATGAAATAAATTAAAGGCACAAATGAAGTTTTACAATCGACACAATGTTAAATCGATGTTGACTTGAGTAGTTCAGGCTACATGGTCCATATACATATGGACTTGAGAACATAAGACTGAAGAATATAACAGATTTAGAATTGAATAAATTGCAACTGGTTTGGCGCAATTTTTCTTATCTATATCTATACTATTATATAAAATCCTTACGGGTGGTGTATGTTTGAACGTTAATAACTTGAAAACTATTGGACCGAATTTTTACCACAAGTACATGAAATAGGGCTAGAATTTTTCGGAGAGTGCTATAGAGTGTGTAGTTTTTCGTTACCGATTTTCTGGAAACCAATTTTTTTAATTTTTTTAATTCTTGAGGGTAAAAGAATTAAAAAAATTGGTTTTCAGAAAATAGATAACGAAAAACTATACACTCTATAGCACTCCCCGGAAAATTCTACCCCTATTTTATATGGTTTTAATATAAATTCAGTCCAATAGTTTTTAAGTTAAAAACGTTCAAACATACACCACCCGTAAGAATTAAAAAAATAAAAAAAAACGTTATTAATTTAAAAAAACTATTAGACCGAATTTATATTAGAACCATATAAAAAAATTTGCACTTGGTTTTCTCATAGAGGAAGCTTTAACTTCCGCAAATTTGGAGATATCGATCTATTTTTAATTTTATTATATTTTTCAGTCTTTTCTACCCCTATTTCATATATAATTCTTTTAAATTCGGTTGATTAGACTTAGCTTTATACGCGATCAAAATCTCCGAAATTTCAAACGTCTGTAACTCCAGAACTAATTAACCAAATCTTAATTAATTATATATGAAATAGGGGTAGAAAAAACTGAAAAATATAATAGAATTAAAAATACATCAATATCTCATATATTGAGAAAGCTACAGCGTAAAACACACTTTTCTAAAAAATGAAAATCCCCTTAAAATCCATACCGGTCGACAGATTTTAATAAAAGTAGAGAAGAACATATTTTCTATGATACTCTATTTGTGCAAAATTTTAACCCGGTATCTAAAAAATTGTAGAAGTAGATTCGTGTACAAAAAATCCGTACACACACACACACACACATACATACATACTTCCGGACATTTTCTACTAATATGATTTCTCGACATTTTGGAACATTTTAAACCTATTTCCATCAAAATCTCGAAAAAATATTTTTTCACCATCACAAAGCTTCTTCTATGAGGAAGCAAGATTACAATTTGTAATATACAATCGGAATATCAATTTTGAAACAACTATAAAGTATAATAAAACCACGGTATATGATTAAAAATTTATTATGGTATACCGAAAATGTTGTAAGTTTTTTATTGTTTCTGAAAAAGATAAGATGGCGATTGTATATATTTTAAAATTAACGACTCAAGATATCGTGTTAAGCACAGCTAATTGTCACAAATCATCGTTTTCAGTTAGGCGCATTATAATTTTGATATTTAAAAATATAATAAATATAAACCTCAAAACAGTGCAGTCGCTGAAAGCACATAATTTATAATCAAATAGATACATATTACTCTTCTAATTATTTCTATATTAAAATTAATTTATTTATCAGTTTTGTCAACGAGATTTTTTATTTTTCCGTTTTTTTCGGTTACTGTACATACAATCGTATATTATATTTATATATCTCCCTCTTATACGTATATTTAAACTGACAGAGAGTTCTACAATGCATTTTCATGGAATCTTTTTTTTAGGAGATATGTTCTTATATGGGCAACAAAAATTTGTATGCATTTTCAAAACTGCTATTTAGCTATCTAATATTCAATTCCGCCGAGGTAGCTCTTTTTTCTGAAGAAAATTATGAATATTAAAAATATTATAAAACATTATGAGCTATTAATAAACGTCGAGAGTTAACTTTATTCGAACCCGATATCATTATCCACATTAATTACACAGACGTCATAAGCTTCCATTCAGTAAATTCAAATATAATTGAAACATGGATTTTTAATTAATCGGTTTTTAAACAGAGGTATATTTAGAATTCTTGCTGGTGTATTGAGAGAATTGCAAATTGTTAACTTATTTCTTATCTGTAGAATACTCAAGATATATGCGGTTGTAAGTTGTAAGATACATATGCAGTTGTGAGTATATAATATTCATTATTTTGAGATTGTTTGCAGTTTTGATTATATTTCCAAATTACTTTAAGATTTTATTACAAATATAATTATGTGTTTAACGTTTTTATTGTTTTTGCATTTTTAATACTTATATATTTGCAAAAATAGAGTATTTAAACTTTTAACATAATAAATCTCTTTTGCTCTCTCTCTCTCTCTCTCTCTCTCTCTCTCTCTCTCTCTCTCT
>NW_020211986.1:0-4210 GCF_003070985.1 Temnothorax curvispinosus | reverse complement strand
CTCTCTCTCTCTCTCTCTCTCTCTCTCTCTCTCTCTCTCTCTCTTTCTCTCTTATCCGACTAACAAGAAACAATTTCCGCGCAGTACTTTGATTAGAACGAGAACTACTGTCGGGAAGTCAGCACTGTTGTTGTTATCATTCTTACCTTCACATTTAGCTATCCTCTCTCCTCCGCTCCTCTAGCTAGATGTTTACATGTATTAAGATATATACTTATTATGATACGTATAGCCTTGTCAGTTCTCGGAGATTCCCCAGGACAGTTAAACTGTTCTCCTTAAATTTCGTATTGAAGAATCTTCCAAAGCCACATCGGGATAAGCATGTATTAACCATAGCTAATTGTTCTAAAAGCTGTATTCTAATCAGCACACAATTTCAATATTTCGATTTCGTCATTAGATGGTAAGTTACACCTTCACTTATTTCAACAATAACATATAGCGTAGAGCTACGTTTAAATAATTCGTAAGAAAGAATTCGAAATATACATTTTTGTTCTTCTAATTTTGAAAAGATCATTTTCTAAAAATTATTGTCTGCGAGAATTTATTTCTTTTAATAAATATATTTAAATATATTTTGATATAATTGTTAATATTGCTATTATTGCTGCCCCCCATACTTTCGTTGATATAAAAACAAGTTCAAGTTTGTATATCACAGTTTTATCTTAAAATCTTGTACTCAGAGATTTCAAATCTATAAGAATTTTCTGGCGGTATAAAATTATTGTATTAATGGATGTATATATTGAATGTTAGAGAGACACTTTTTATAGCATTTCTTAATACATTATTTTACATTTTCTTTGAGATGTGTTTCATAATAAGTTAAATGTACAATGGAAATGAACAACAGAATGAAGAGCTAATTCCTTGTTATGAGAGAACGAATTATATATATAAAATTTTATAAGGTTTATAAACAAGTATACATATTATATGTAACAAATATGATAAAAATACGAACGTGTAATAACACAAGTCAACATGAATTTTGTCTTTGAAATTAGAGTATGCAATTACGATAGGTTTATCGACAGTCATCCGAAAAAAATTTATATTTCATAAAAAAGTTTGCTTTTGTAGCCACAGGAGAACGTTTGTACGATATTTAAAAAAATCTATGATTTTAATTTTTATCTGTTAAAAAACCAAAACAAATATATTTGTATATTATTTTTATTAACTTTAACCATTATATTAGCTTACAAAATAATGGAAAAAAGTTCAAAAGTGAACCCTGTTACTCTTTCTTTTATGTTCATGAGTACTTTCTCTTATTTGGAGGTTTAATAAGAGAAAGTACTCATGAACATAAAATAAAGAATAACAGGGTTCACTTTTGAACTTTTTTCCATTATTTTGTAAGCTAAGCTTAAAGTTAATAAAAATAATATAAACAAATAATATAACAAAAAAAAAATTTAGAAAATTTTTGACATTTAAATATAAAGTAAATGTCTAGAAAAAGTAACCTCACCAATGACCTTGACCTTGACATATGTTGTCAAGGTCAATATCCTGAGTAACTTCAAAAAGTTTTAATCAGCGGTCGTTGTTTATTAAAAAAGTTTGAAAAATATAACAGTTATTTTGAGTATTAAAAGACATAAGCGACTAATATGTATGTGGAAATAGTACATGTATGAACGAAGGAAAGTCATTTAAAGCAGTAAATCGTTAATATATTAAACAGTCTTTTTGTTAAAGCAGAGAATAGTTGGTATAGAAAAGTATGTATACATCAATTTTATGTTGTAGAAAAGTATGAATACAAAGTATTTTTTGCTTTAACCACACACACATGTATAATCCACCCATGTAACAACTGAGTTGAGTTAGGTTGTTTCTTTTTGGAGATCTTGTCCCCCGCAAGGGGGGGGGCGAAACCCACTACAATCACGCATATATACTGTTCCACCCACATAACAATTTACATCTGTCTCTGCTATACATTTAAACTTGGCGATTTAGTTTCTGAAAATGTTTGAAATGCTACTCTCTAACAATGTAAACAACGCCGTTACTCTTTTTATTCTTCTATTTACATTCTTGTTCAGGAATGTAGACTGATAGGGACAATTATGTAGTTTGCTTTCAACAGTTGAAGGAACAGTCTTCAATATGAAAATGTATTAGTACGCATCGTCGATAATTACGAGACGTTATTAAATTTTAATTTTTCATTTATTGTGTTATTTGCGATTATAATTTGTCCAAAATGTGAAATGAAATCCCGGGAAAGGGACTCACGCATATACTTTGTGTATTGCCTCATAATTTTTGAACGGATTAAGATCCTTACTTTTTTCAAGGTCAATGTTACTCAGGACAATGACCTTGACAACATGTATGTCAAACTCAAAGTTATTGGTAAGATTGCTTCTTTTCTAGACATTTATCAAATATAATTACACAATTATGTTAATATGCATAATAATCTACATCTAATAATAATAATCTACAATGTACCATAAAATAATTTGTGTCCCTCATATCAATTCTGTTAAACTTACGTTTTTCAAAAACTTTCAAAAATGTTTTAGTTGAGTGAAATAATAATTAAAGGACATTAAACCTTTTTCCATGCTTCGTAAGTTTACATTGCACTTGTATATTACGTGTTGCACTACAAATATCACTCTTTATTATAATAAAAGTGAAATTTTAACTACCTGTATCTTAGGAAAATATCCTAGCATGATATTATGTTACAATAAAACAAAACTGATTGAAAAAAAACAAAAAAAAAACACGGAATTGATCTTGAAATAGCGTTAAAAAAAATTGATTTGTACGTTCCTCAACCTTTAATAATCACAATAATGAAGAATATTTATAGTTATCTGAAATATATTGTTAATGTGTGACAGATGGGTAGTGGCGACAGATCTGTGGCCAATGGGAGCCCGACAATTATTTCCTTGTTTTGATGAACCGATAATCCAGGCAAATTTTAGCATTCTTATAAAACATCCTAAGAGTTCTAAAATTTTGTCGAATATGCTAAAACAAAAAACAAGTATAACTGAGCAATCTGATATGATATGGACACATTTTGAGAACTCCTCCAATCGCTACGTATCACGTCTCAGCAATCTATTATCGTCTTTTTCATCTACTATTAATATAACTGATGTCTACATAGAACACAGAGAGCAATTAAATTATTATTACATAAACTTTACATTTTTTGTGGTTGACAAAATCACACAATATTTCAAATCGCAAAGGATGTATTTGCAGAATTTAAACCAATTATCTCATGTCGCAATTCCTGGTTTCCGACATGATGCCGTGTCAAATTTGGGACTCATTTCTTATAGCTAATAACAAGTGTATGAAGAAATATTTAAGAAAATAATTGTTTTTTTAACATTAGAGATTTTAGAAACACATATTTTTTATGTTTAATTATTGTCTCACATACATTTTGATGTATGCATGCAATACATTATAATATCATATCTTCAAAAAAACAATAGGTATATAAAAAAAATATAGCAATATAAATTTATTTTGGTGACCTCATATATAGCATGCATGCATATTAATATTATAACACGTTTGAGCCACAAATTATTAGTTTATTATTTTGCAAAAATAATTTTGCAAATACACCGTTAAATATTAAAAAATTTTAAATCAGTACCTTACGTCAGAAAATATTTCGTTATTGAGACACGTACCACGTGTATCAAAATTTATTATTTTAGCACAAGCGAGTATTATAACTCCTTTGGTTTAGTTAAATTAACATTATGTTGTTGAATTGACAATATTGAGAAGGAGCAGTGACGACCTATTCGAATCGATAAACATAAATTAAATTGAATGTAATTTGACATTACAAATATAACAGTGTATATAGAAATAATTCTCGGTTATAGTACCTATACGATATAAAATAATCAATTTATATGCCATTTTGCAATAAGTGACAATTAAAGAAAGCGGCAAGATTTATTTGAAATTTGATATATCATGACTGTATTGATATATATTATGACTAACGGGGTAAACAAGCAAACAAACAAATAAACACACACACACACGCACACGCACACGCACACGCATATGCACTTTTTATGTTAATATCTCTCATACAGTTAAACAGAAGGAACAACAAAAACGTATAATAATCCTACTATTACAAAATGTTTTCTAGAGAAACAGGTATAAAGGTGCGATTTCATTGACGCTA
>NW_020211985.1:0-3146 GCF_003070985.1 Temnothorax curvispinosus | reverse complement strand
TTTCGTTTTTGTAAGTCTTCTTTTGACAACGATAAACTTTTATAATACTAAAAATGAAATATCATAAATAAATATTTGTGTATGAAAAAAATATTTATTTGTTTATATTTATTTTTTATTTATATTTATATTTATTTATTAATATTTTTTTATTTATTTATCTTATAACTCTATAATATAATAGTACTGCTAATATTAGATTACTTCTCTGCATTCCCAGCAATCCCAGCCTATCTTTTTTACAGGTGGCTTGTTTTCTGTTTCATCTAAATTTACTGGATTAAGTGGAAGTCGAGATCGTTTCAGTTTCTGGTTTATTGATAGACTTTTTGGCTGATTATAATTTTCGTCGGCATTTTTGTGGAAAGATTCATTTGCATCTGATAAACCGTATCGAAGTAAAATTAATAGGATTTATATTAATCACATATATATACACATCACATATATATCAAATATATATATAATAATAATTAATTGATCAATTAAAATATGTTTACACATAAATAATATCAAATTTTGCTTGTATTCCAGGGAATCGATTGTGTATTTCAAAACTTAATGATAATTACAAAAGTGAGCGAATTTACCAGGTATTAACCAATGAAATATAAATATTGTAGTAAATTCGACATAAACGACGGTTTTGACGTCATACTGACATCATTTTTACTATAGTTTTCACTGGGTATTTTATCAAAACTCAACATTGTTGAATTTAAAATATTAAAAAAAATAGTTAAAAAAAAAGTTTAAAACCAATCAATAATAAAAAGCTCGGAAGTTCAAAAAATCACAAACATCTCTTCGCTACGAGGGTTATGTATCATTGTGAAAGGGTCTTTTCAAAACTCAAAATTTTATGATTGTATATAAAATGAAAACATATCGCGAAGGAATGCTGATGCTAATGTTTGCAAAATTTTAAGATAGGTCATTGATCGAATACACAGGAATTGTTGAGAAGAAATGATCAAAAGGGTTTTTCGCTGTACTCCACAGCAACCCAACAATTGTAAACAAATTATCAATATCAATTTAGGTATAACATACGCTAGAAGGTGACAAAACATTTTTCCGAGACATGATAGATTGATTTAATGGAATTACAACAATACTTTAGACTCGTAAAACTTCCTAAAATTTTGAAAAATATTTGTAGCTTTTCAAGACATATATATAAAATACATTTCTTTGTGAAACGCTCCATATACAATAAAGTTTTTTCGATTTTTCTGAACAATGTTGAGTTTTACAAATTATAATTTAAGGATATTAGGAATTAAGGATATGATATGCAAATAAAAATACTTACGGAACATCATTTTGCTCAGCTGTGTATTATATAATGTCCTGTGAGATGCAGGTTCATTTTCCTCGTTTTCCGATTTTTCATTGCTTTCCTTATTACTTTTCTGAGCCCACTTAAAATGGCTTGCAAGTTCATCTGAGATAGAATTTCTAATGTACTGTCTCAAAGCAATTTTCGTGTTAGGATTTCCCCACCAAATAAAATAATTTTTCTGTAAAATATTTTAAAGAGTCTGTATATAGTAATATATTATGCAAATTATTATCGATACAACAATTTATTAATTACCGATAAAAGATATAAAATATTGCTAAATAAATTTAATTGAAAAATTTTAATTTTGTGATAAATAATTGTATAATAGTTAAGGAATTTGTTTCGCGTGGAAAATGTATGCGCTGAGGCAGCAAGTTAAAAATGTTTAAAAAGTTGCTAAACTTTGGAGTCGCAAAAAATCCTTTTAGTATGTCTTTTTTATCTAAAAAGAACCTATTCACAAAGTTTCACCTAAATCAAAGCACGGACGTTTTCGGAAGAACAGCCAGGAATTTTAAGAATATTGTATTTTGTATTACCAAAAATAGCAAAACCATTTAAATATTCCAAAAAGTAAAATGCAAAATTAAAAATATGATGATATTTTTATATAATCAAAATATTAGTAAATCATTTTGATATTTTACTTACTAGCTCTTTCTGCTTTTGTTTATCTTTCTCGAAATTTTCAAACTGTTGCATATTTTGTAATGGAAAACCTTCCGGAAGTGAATATACCGGGCGAGCCTCATCGTTATTTGCGTTTCTAAAAATAATTTGGCTCGGTATTATACTCAGAAAATTAATATTGAAGGGGATGTAAAAATATCTTGATAGGCTCCATTTTATATAAACCCAAAAACCAAATCTAAATTATCTTCTTTTTATCGTACAACTTCTTTTAAGATATTTTGATAAAATTTATACATTTTAGAATTGAAAATCACGTTAACGCATACTTACGTTTGCATATTATCCAATTTTGTATTAAAGTAGGTTTTCATATCATCCATTTTTTCCTCATAATAGTTTTGCATATCGTCCATTTTTTTCAAAACATATTGTTCCTGAGTCTCGCGAAACAATCGCATTTTTTCCTCAAATATTTTGAAGAAACTTTCTTGCGATGCCTTCAAGTTATTTAAGATGGCATTTTCAGAATCGTTGTAATTTATATGGCCATCATTGTTATTACGATAGTTGTACAACTGCGGGTGTATGTGTGTATTAACCAGTGCAGTTCCTGTAAAAATTCGGTTGCTATTATATTTTATTTTATTTTACTAATTTTATTAATTTTAATCCATTGTATGTAAAAATATTTTACCTGAGCCATATAATTCTTTTGTATATGTGGGTGGGACACTGGTTGCATTTGCGTATATGCCACTAGTACTTGAACTATCATAAAATCTATTATTTGAAGTAACAGCCGGAGAAATATATTTGTTACAAGTTGGAGTTCTTGACGAATTGTTTTGAACAGTACCTGGGTAAACAAACGTACAACGTAATACATTTTTTTACATAATTAAAAAATTAAAATAGTAAGTAATAGTAATAGTAATAGTAAGTAATAGTATTTTTCTATTCGTTTTTTCCTTTTTATTGCGTACAAGGACTACCTTAAAATAAAATATTTGTTTTGGATTGTTAGTTACTTGTGTCAACAACTGATCCTGAGTTGAAATCGTATACAGAATGATTATTTGATGTACGCATCACATCATCTCCTTGATCATAATTTTGGAATGTTTGTGCTGAACCGGGTAAGTTTAAATTATTGTTTCCATGGCGT
>NW_020211984.1:5817-7390 GCF_003070985.1 Temnothorax curvispinosus | reverse complement strand
AACCAATTATTTCATCTTGTGAAACATTGTAAAATAAATGAGCTTGTGGACTCATTTCATCTATGCACAAAATGCAATGACATTCTAATAGTGGCAATGAATTTAACTTTACAGCTAACACATTAAAAATTTTATCATTTATACCGGGTTTAATTTGCCACGTTTGTGTAAACTGCGTATGGCAGGTAATGCTAATTCTTTTTGAAGTTCTTTATAACATCGCGGACTTAGAAAGTATATACCTAAAGCAAATTGTTTAAATTCGGAACTATACCGTCTTCCACGTTTACTTTTAATTTGCGCATCAATTTGGGCAGATAACTGATAAGCAGGGTATGTTGCGCACAGGGAGTAAGATATAAGGAGACCGATCTCCATACTTGGCTACCCGCAAAAACCTGGCCTGATTTTGGGCAAAAATTGAGTGTTAAATGCAAGGCCGTGCGAAGAGAAAAATGCGCCCGGGGCATAGCATAAGTTTGGCGCCCTTTCCGCGGTTAAAAAACAAAAATTTGACTGATACAAAATGCCCGAATGCCGTGTAGTTTTATAAGTCCGCCTTTTGTATAGGTAATATTCTTTGTGGAATTTGAAATAAATAATGAATACTTTTTCAGTTCTAATAAATATGTAACATACATAAATATTGTTAGGTATTTATTATAATAAAACTAAATCAGCTCATAAATTAGAACAATAAAGCTTCTTCTTTATTAAAAGTATTTTTCTTACAATTAGTCTTTAGTTGATAAAATAAAGTTGTTAATACAATAAAATTGAAGTCTTGAGTTAATAGAATAAAACTTGTTAATATAATAAAATTGTTTGGACAATTACAAAAATAAAATTTGTTAATAAAATAAAACTTTTCTCTCTCCGTTTGGACAATCACAAAAATAAAATTTTTTGATAAAATAAACTTCTCTGTTTAAACAATTACAAAAATATAACTTAAAATTAGAAAATAATTACGTCAACTTTACTTTCCTAGCTTTTAAGGAAGCAAAATTATCAATTATTTTTTCCAAATCTAACAGTTGCGTTATTTCGTATTCAATTGCAAATATATTTAAATTGCTTAATCTCTCTTGGCCCATTGCAGATCTTAAGTAATTTTTCACCAATTTAAGTTTGCTGAAGGATCTTTCCGCTGATGCGGAGGTGACTGGGAGTTAAGTAAATCCTATATGCTGTCTCCATATTTTTGTAATTAGGTGTCAAGTCAAAATCATGAATTAATTGAAGGATTTCTAAGTGGTCTATTTGTTTAAAATTTTCGTTTAAAGGCGGAAACAATTTTTTCGCACTCAATACTTCACTCAAAAACTCCGGACCGTTCATAGCATATTTATCAACCAGGCTCATACAAAATTTGCTCAAAATATTTTCGTCCATTAAGAGACACGGTAGTGTCTCGCGCCAAGTACACGCGGAGCGAGACCGACCGTGACTCTTTTACGCAACGCGACGGGTTGCGAGTATCCGAGATGTTGAGATCTCGATAACGAGTGAACGGATCAAGTTCTAAGTAGGCTTGATCGATAGCTTGGGGTCCAATAGGGGGGGGGGGGGG
>NW_020211984.1:0-5717 GCF_003070985.1 Temnothorax curvispinosus | reverse complement strand
CTAACGCCGACGTTCTTGTATGATGACGTCATAATCAGAAACGTTACTTTCACTTTTTCGACGCTGGCGGCGCAGGTATCGCCAGTTTCGATATCGCGCGCGTATTTCGAAATTAGGTCGATAGACTTATCGGTCAGGGGCCGTATTCTGTTCCGCTAAAATCCGCTTACCGACAATTATCGGTGTCGTTGCGCAGCTTTTACACGATATGAAAAACCTGCGCAACGACACTTATCGAACCGACAGTTGTCGGTAGGCAGGAACAGAATACGGGCCCAGGAGTAAGATTTCTATTTAGGTATTTTAGGTAAATTAGGTATATACTTATATAATATATATTGAGTCAATTCCTTCATGTTTATCTGGAGAGATTTCGTATCCTTACATCGTATTACCACCGCTGCCGGAAAAGAAGGTTCTCTACGCTTGGCAGAAAGTGCCGCTAGGAAATTTTTAAGTCGATTCTTATGAATCAAGCTTGAATTCGATGTCTACGTGTCCCAGGTTGCCGATGACGAGGTCCACATAGTGCGCTCCGTAGTTTTCGGTGTCTACGTGTATTAATACCTTGAATTCGAAGTCCACATGTCCCAGGTTGCCGATGACAAGATCCAGATAGTGCGCTTCATAGTTTTCGGTGTCCAGGTGTAATAATACGTTGAATTCGATGTCTACGTGTCCCAGGTTGCCGATGACGAGGTCCACATAGTGCGCTCCGTAGTTTTCGGTGTCTACGTGTATTAATACCTTGAATTCGAAGTCCATATGTCCCAGGTTGCCGATGACAAAATCCAGATAGTGCGCTTCATAGTTTTCGGTGTCCAGGTGTAATAATACGTTGAATTCGATGTCTACGTGTCCCAGGTTGCCAATGACGAGGTCCACATAGTGCGCTCCGTAGTTTTCGGTGTCTACGTGTATTAATACCTTGAATTCGATGTCCACGTGTTCCAGGTTGCCGATGATAAGATCCAGATAGTGCGCTTCATAGTTTTCGGTGTCCAGGTGTAATCGTACGTTGAATTCGATGTCTAGGTGTCCCAGGTTGCCGATGACAAGGTCCACATAGTGCGCTCCGTAGTTTTTGGTGTCTACGTGTATTAATATCTTGAATTTGATATCCACGTGTCCCAGGTTGCCGATGACGGGATCCAGATAGTGCGCTTCATAGTTTTCGGTGTCCAGGTGTAATCGTACGTTGAATTCGATGTCTAGGTGTCCCAGGTTGGCGATGACGAGGTCCACATAGTGCGCTTCGTAGTTTTCGATGTCCAGGTGTAATAATACGTTGAATGCGATGTCTAGGTGTCCCAGGTTGCCGATGACAATATCTAGATAGTGAGCTCCGTAGTTTTCGGTGTCTACGTGTATTAATATCTTGAATTTGATGTCTAGGTGTCCCAGGTTGCCGATGACAAAGTCCACATAGTGCGCTCCGTAGTTGTCGGTGTCTACGTGTATTAATATCTTGAAATTGATGTTTAGGTGTCCCAGGTTGCTGATGACGAGGTCCAGATAGCGCGCTCCGTAGTTTTCGGTGTCTAGATGTAATAATACTTCGAATTCGATGTCTACGTGTCCCAGGTTGCCGATAACGAGGTCCACATAATGCGCTTCGTAGTTTTTGGTGTCTAGGTGTATTAATAACTTTAAATCTGAATGTAGGACACGTAGATATCGAATTCGAGGTATTAATACACGTAGACACCAAAAACTACAAAGCGCACTATGTGGACCTCGTCATCGGCAACGTGGGACACCTAGACATCGAATTCAACGTATTATTACACCTAGACACCGAAAACTATAGAACGCACTATCTGGAACCCGTCATCGGCAACCTGGAACACGTGGACATCGAATTGAAGGTATCAATACACCTGGATACCGAAAACTATGAAGCGCACTATGTGGACCTCGTCATCGGCAACCTGGGACACCTATTCAATCTTGATTTATAAGAATCGACTTAAAAATTCCCTAGCGGCAGAATTAAAATTATGTCATGACATAATAAAAATTCGCTGAATTAAAATTATGTCTAGACATAATAAAAATTGGACGAATTAAAATTATGTCTAGACATAATAAAAATTGGATGAATTAAAATTATGTCTTGACATAATAAAAATTGGATGAATTAAAATTATGTCTGACAAAAATAATTCCGCATTTTTATTATGTGTATACACATAATTTTAATTCATACAATTTTTATTATGTGTACACATAATTTGTTTTCGAATGAACGTAAAACGTATTTGTTATAATATCCATTATTGAAAATCGATATGCGCGACAAAAGCTCTTGTATATCATTAATTATGTTATTATTTATTATATATATTTCTATCCATATATTTTCAGTATTATTGTTACATTAAAAAAATTATTGGCATTTAGGATACGAATCTTTTTCTGCTAGTTTGTAAGTTTCATGATTAAAAAGATCATGTCGTATTATTAACATATACCTAAGATTTATAGAATCGTTATTAATTTTATTATATATCTCAATTGCGCGAATCTCAAATATGTTTTGTAAAAATTATGCATAATATTCCTATGCAAGGATACTTATTTAATTATTTCTTTCTATTGAATTTAAGTATAGAAAAATATACAATTTCTATGTGTTTGCACTTTATATTTAATGAGCAGGCAATTAAATATATATGATTCAATTTGCGTCTATGTCTCTTTATTGACTGACATAGTTATATGCTTTTAAATCTTTTTCTTTTCTAAAATTCAATCAATTGAATAGCAAAAACTACGTTATTATATTATATATTTTTGGTACGTAGTGTGCAAATGTATTTTGAAATAAAGATTATATATTTTTTACTGAATTATTTACACACACGTGCGGTTTCAGAGAATCATTTATCGCCAACTCAAATATGTTTCTACTCAACTGTTAAAATATGAAAGATAATTTTATCTAGTTGTGACATTCGCTCGAATTCCCAAAAAAATTTAAGTGGTAATACTTTCTTTTTTTTTCGGGGTAACAACATATACACTACTATGCGTGTACTTGGCGCTTTTTTTTACCTTTTTTTTAAAAAAGGTAATTTTGTACGGATTGATACTATATTTAAGCCAGAAAGAAATTCAAAATCTTCTGATATCTTCCGAAGTTTCTCAAATCTCCAGTTAAGTTGCTCGATTATTGTATCAATAGCTTCCAAGTAAGCAACACGAAATTTCGCACTCTCATTCAAATTGGCACTTACATCAAAAGCTTTATAATTAAATTGTTTTTTTGTTTTTCTTTTCCGACTCTCCTTAAATACAGGATCTACATCTAATGACTTGGCCAAATCTATACTTTCCTGTAGAAAGTTTGGAAACTTCTCATTTCTTATTGTGCTTATAATATTTTTCAGACTTTCAATAAGTTTGCTAGCGATCGAAACTGTAATAGTTTTTTTCTGTAGAAGAACATTTACATTATCAATTTCCTCTAAGATGTTATTCTATACTACCAAACTGCAGATAAAGTGAAAATTTTTTATCTGTTTTAAAAAGTTTTTTGCTCCTGAGTATGATTCCTCATTTTTTCTAATTTGCGTAAGGTCTTCCAGAGCTTGTAAAATATTTGGCAACTCTTTGTACACTGCAGAAACAGCTTGCTTTTTCGATGACCATCGAGTATCACAATGTTTCTTCAAAGAAACCGTTACATGTGACATAAGGATGTCCCATCTGTCAGGAGAAGATGAGAAAAAGACAAATAAACGTTGGACAATACCAAAAAATGTCATCATTTCTGGTGATACGCTAGCGGCGTGAACTCCAACTAGATTTAATGAATGTGATGAACATGGTACAAAATAAGCTAATTTGTTGACTTCGATAATGCGAGCCTGCACTCCTTTGTATTTCCCCGCCATGTTCGCACCATTATCGTAACACTGAGCTCTACAATTCTGGATGTCTAAGTTATCAGCCTGCAATTTGTTTAAAATATCTTGTGCCAGTCCTTCACTCGTTTTTTGTTTGGTTTCTATAAAATCAATAAACCTTTCTTCAATTGAACACTTTCCGTTTTGTGTTACCTTAACATATCGTATGATCTGGGTCATTTGCTCTTTGTGAGCTGTATCTGGAGTACAGTCAAAGGAAATAAAAAAGTACTTCGCTTTATGAATTTTGCTAACAATGATTTCTTTTACTTCGTGGGCAAGTAGGCTTATCACTTCATTTTGTATAATATTTGAAAAGTAAGAAATATGTCTTCCTGGAATTCTTATAGCCTCGACGTGACATCGTATTTCTGGGTCGTGTTTTGCTATTAACTTAATAGTTTTTAGAAAAACGCCGCAATTATTATCGTCTATATCATTTGATGAGCCTCTTAATGCCAAATTATTCTCAGCGCAATAAAGAATAGCGTTTATTATCGCTTTCAAAATTTTTCGCCATTTATTTTTTTCTGACTGAATATTTTTTTCGAGTTCAGATGTAATAACATGACCTGAATTCAATCGTCTCTCAAGTTCTTTCCAATGGATGTACGAGTTTCTATGTTCCTGTGAGTTTTCATGTTCATTTATTTTAGGATTTAATTTTTTCCAATTAGAAAAACCACGATCTGGATCGGCTAACTTTGGAGGGCGAAGATTATACTTTCCAAATAATAAACATGAGAAGCAAAATACTTATCCTTTGTTTCTGCTACACGTTAACCAGTCTCGTTTTACAGTTTCTCCATTAGGCATAGTTTTATACAACCATTTCGTAGAAAATCGCCGACCTTTGTTATCCATAGACTTTAAATAATCAGTATGTATGCCTTGTTCAGGACCTCTTTCTACAAGAACAGCAATTAAAGAATGACTGTAGAGACGCTGCTATGTCGATGGATCAAAGGCATTCAGTAATTCTTTTTCGCCTGCAATTTCATATTGAGCAACAATGTCATCTGTATTAGTAGTCTCTGGAAAAGATAAATTCTGTTCTTCAGTTTTCGATTTCGATTCATTATCACTGTCTTGTGCAGAACGATCTTTTTCCTCAGTAAAAGTAGTTGATGAAGAACAGCCGGCTGAATTTTTATCTTTATTTAGCCATTTATGCCAAGTGCTGGCAAGCTGTATTCTTTCTTCCTCTCGCTTCTTTTTCAATTTTCGGAACTCCGCTCCTGATTTCTTCTTTGACATAGTTCTGATTGTTTTTATTTAGACAGGCGATCACTGAAGGAAAAGATATTTTACAAAAGAGAAAAAGAAGTTTAGGAAAAGACAAGTTTATAAAAAATATTAGTTACCAAAGTTGTAAAAGACAAAAGACGATTAATCACGTATGTAATGTATTGGCAACGGAATACGTATAGTCCGGCATAGTTCCGAAACGTAAACATGCGAAGCATAGGTAGCGACTCAAAGATATGTAAGCGCTGTAAGCAAGAGCGGGGATCGAGTCAGTCGTCCTGTGGTCGTTAAGCAGAGCGCGCCGCGTCTCATTGTATTAGATATTAAATACATATATTAGTAAGCTACCACAGAGTTCAGTTCTTGAGAACCCCGCATACGTAACAACGTAACAACGTATAACATAAAAATTCCGAGTGCGTTATGCGTCCAATTATGCCAGGGCGCGGGCCGAGCACGGGTCACGGGTCGCTGCAGGCACACGATCGACTTTTGTCTTTTGCCGCGCGACAGTACTCTCTCTCTCTCTCTCTCTCTCTCTCTCTCTCTCTCTCTCTC
>NW_020211983.1:116-1556 GCF_003070985.1 Temnothorax curvispinosus | reverse complement strand
TCTTCTTGCCTCAACTTTTTGCATAGCCACATGAAACAATATCTTCCGTTTAAATCGACGTATTATGGCTTCTTTAAATATCTGCCAGGATTCGATCAACGTTGTCACATTGAGATCAAACCATCTTTTGGCATTTTTGACGAGTTTACTAGAAGCTGCTAAGAGTAACACATCATCCGAAACTGCATGGATTTGTGCAATTCTCTCTCCAGTCTGAATCCATATTTCTATCTTCTCTTCTTCTGTTCCGGCAAATTCAGGAATTTGAGTCGTCAACAATTTAACAGCGTGTGCGGTCGCTACTGACGAAATTGGCTGGCGACGTGTAATTGAACTATCGGGATCCGCACGTATAACATTGTCTTCACTTGTAATATTACGTATCCCATTTTGAGAGTTCTCACGAGACAAATTAGTTAACTCGACCATCTGCTGCATCATAGCTTGATTTTGCCGCTGCTGTTCCTGTTGGTTTCGAGCTTGTTCTCGTTGAAACTCTTGCTGAATAAGTGTTTGTTCTTGTTGGATACGCCTTTGCTCTTGCTTATCTTCTTGTTGGATACGCATTTGCTCTTGCTGAAATCGCATTTGCTCTTGCTGGAGACGCCTTTGTTCTTGCTTATCTTCCTGCTGGATACGCATTTGTTCTTGCTGGAGACGCCTTTGTTCTTGCTTATCTTCTTGCTGGATACGCATTTGTTGTGCCATCCAAGCACAGATTTGAGATAAATCGGATGATTCTGTCGGCGTCGTCGCTGCGACTGTTGATTGCATCGCCTTACTTTTAGTGGCGGCACGCGTTTCTCTTTTTTGTAGATCGGACGTGGCTTGTCTCTCCAAATAAGACATGATCATGTCTATACAGCGCGATGTATCGTTCGGAGGATTTAGCCCATATTTCTTGGCTTCATCCTGTAGCTCACTCACAGATAACTTTTCTAACTGCTGCCGATCCATATTTTCTTGAATACCGACGACTGATCTTCATAAACTGGCGGGAGACGCTCGAGAATATTCGAGACGTATCAAATGGCGGGAGACCGCTCGAGAATGTTCGACCGTGGTAAGATGGCGGTTGACCGTTGCACCCAAAATGGCGGGGAAACCGTTCGAGAACGTTCGAGACGTAATTTCACACACGCGAATATATGTTTCTTTGCAGCGTGGCAGACCGATATCACTGGTCGCCGATCCACAAATATCAATGTTTTTTAACGTCGTTACGACGAGACAACGTCTTTCACTAGATATTACGATAACGATAACGGTCGTTGACCCGAATATTTTCCACGGGATAACTGGCCGGAAATACCGCACCCGAATATCTATTACAGCCTTGCACGCTGTACTTTACTCGCTCGAGCAAAAGAATGAGGACAGAAGGAAAAAGGGAAATCGGTAGCAAGCCGGATCGTTCACGATAATGGCGGTACACGATGA
>NW_020211983.1:0-106 GCF_003070985.1 Temnothorax curvispinosus | reverse complement strand
GTAGCAAGCCGGATCGTTCACGATAATGGCGGTACACGATGAGAATCCCACTTCTGAACTGTAAAGAGTTTAATTTGTTCTGTTCTTGTTGTTATTTGACGCACCG
>NW_020211982.1:38941-41079 GCF_003070985.1 Temnothorax curvispinosus | reverse complement strand
GTGTGGACATTGTCGTTGCCAGTCTTGTCTCAACGCAGCACCTGATGCAATCGAAGAATGCTATGCCGACTGCAGCTATGAAGATGTACATCCTGCAGATTTATTGGCGGAAGCCATGGAAATTGAAGAAGTTATTGATATCGACCCAACGGAGGAAATTGAAGAAGAAGTACTTAATTGTTTCATTTTCTCAGGAAAACAGTAAATTAGACCTACTAGGGACATCACATTACAAAAAACGCGCCTAGCACTGTACCTTCGAGGTAGTGTGGAAAACTGCATTATTATCTCTGAAACGTATGAAAGTTGAAACTTTGTAAGCCGCAGGACACGAAAACGATTGATCGTACGCAAAAAACTTATGCAACGTTCTTTGTAGAAAATTTTATAAGCTACAAATTTTGTGATAACTCTATTTTTGCTTTAAGACTAATGAATAAAGATATTCACGAAAAACTGTTTTTTTTACCTTTGACTCTCTGTAAAATTTTTAGCAGGGGGGGGAGTCACATCGATGGGGACTTTTCACATATTGTTTATAACAACAAAATAAAAGTTTATGCAAAAATTCAGCTGGGTGCAAATTTTTCCGCAGATTTGTTATTTTTTCGTCTAATTTTCCTGGGCTATCATGTCAAGAACAAATACGTAGAGTCGACACGACTTGCGCTGTTATTAAATCTAAGTTTTACTGTAGCAAATAAAATATCGATGAAATATCGATGTATCGGTCGATATTTCATCCTCTTGTTTTTACAATACAGATTATGTTTACACGGCGGCTTGTAATTCGGTTTAGTAACTACCGTATACTATTCCAAATTTTTCTTTTCTAATAACAATAATTTAAATATGAACCTATTTTGATACTCTAAACATTTGAAATAATCTTTGATATGTATCTATCGTATACTAAAAGTTGTAGTTTAAATATTAAAAAAGTTCATATCTAAATGATTATTATGATCAAAAGAAGAAAAATTTTAGATCGGATAGTATACGGTATGTAGTTATTAAATCGGATTACAAGCCGCTGTGTAAACGTAGTTACGTAGTGTTTGGGGGCCACTATTTCCAACATCTGTTAACTTCTAATCGATCGTTAACTTTTCAGAATAGTCAATAGAAGTTAATTTAATAGTCGGTTAGAGTTTAACCACAGACATAGGAAGATATGTCTGTGAGTTTAACAGACTTTGGAAATAGTGGCCCCTTGATCTGAGAAACTATGTGCTAATGTCACACTAATACAGGGATATAATTCCAAATGACCCTGCTCCCGATCGACCTAAAGTTTTACATATAAGTTGTTTTCGATGTAAGGAATAAGTACGTGTGGTCTCAACTTCGGGAAAATTTTATGACAGCACTTAATATCGATATAATAAAATCGATTCTATATATGATATATTATACAACATATAATAAATATAATATATTGTATATACAGTCAAACCTCGTTAACTCAAAACTCAAGGGAATAGGGCTGTGTTCTGAATTCACTCTAGTTAACTAAAATGCTATAGTATATATACGTAACGATATATGCTATAGCATTTTAGTTAACTAGAGTGCATTCGGAACACAGCCTAGAAAATAATTCGAGCTGCGAGTATTTCGAGATATCAAGATTTCGAGTTATAGAGGTGTGGAACAAAAATCCTATTTATAAAGATTTTGAAATTATACATAAATAACTTAAGGTTACCGTAAAAAACCAACAGAATAGCAAAAGGTTTTAATAATTTTAATAACTTTTACGTAAGTAAATTTATATTTATTTATAGAGATACATTATAGAGATCCATGTATACACTTTTTTTATTTAATAAAAAAAACTGATTTTATTTTGCTTCATGGGTTTAATTTATTAGGAATCTATAGCGTTTTCAATTTTTATAAAAGCATTAAATATGTTATTATCAATATTACTTTTTCTTTAAAAAAAAAGACGTAATTATGTAATAGTATTTATATCACACGTGCGTAGAAAGTGGTCCATTACGCGCGCGCCATCTGTGCGACAAATAGTCAATTTCACACACGAGTCGAAATAGTGTTTACATTACCGCACTGTTTCGAAACATTACGATATATAATATATAATATATAATATATAATATATAATATATAATATA
>NW_020211982.1:23728-38931 GCF_003070985.1 Temnothorax curvispinosus | reverse complement strand
ATATAATATATAATATATAATATATAATATATAATATATAATATATATAATATATAGCACGCGTGAAAAATTGTAAACCCATGTGGCATCTCGTTTTGCGCGGAAAGTGTATGCGTGGAGGCAGAAGGTTCCGCCTTTCTGCGGGGGGCTCCACTACTATTAAATTAGACATATAATGTGCCTTGCAAAGTACATGCGTGAACTTTCCACGCGTGAAAAGTTGTAAACCCATGTAGCACCTCGTTTCGCGTGGAAAGTGTATGCATGAAGGCAGTAGGTTCCGCCCCCCTGCGGGGGGCTCCACTTCCAAAGAAACTGACCTAACCCAACCTAATTGTTTGTGGATGGAAAAGTATATGCGTGAATACAATAGATTCACACTTTTCCACCCACTACAAAAATATAATGAAAGATTTATTACTTTTACCAAAAAGTCTTGGTTACAATTACTGGTAAAAGTAATAAATTTACTATAATTTATCACATTTACCACCGTATGTTGAAAATTATGCATGATAACCGGTAATAGTCTAAGAGCTGGCTACAGAGAAGGCGACATGCCTCGGTCCACGAAATATCTTACCTGGAAAAGGTTCGATTGCTGCCGGCAAAGCGAAAGCTCGATCGTCAGAAGGCGCGCTAGAAGCTAAGTGGGTGGGCCGCCCGCCCAAACGTGTAAATTTTTCGACCAAAAAAACTGTCGATCAGCACGGCTGAAAATTTACATAGGTATCGAGGAGTATGAGAAAAAGCAGGGAAAAAATTGTCAGAAGAGTAAGTAGAAGCTAAAGGGTTGTCAGAAGCTGCCAAAGTTGCGAAAAATTTCGGCAAATTTACATGTTAAGCAAAACTTCTGATAGTTTGCATTTGTATTGTTTACGTATAGAATAAACTAAGTGCAAAGTGTCAGAAGGCAAAGTGGAAGCGATCGTAAGAAAATCGGGTGCAAAGTGCGAGAGCGTCTTTCGGCGCGCGGCGCAGCGCCCAGTGGACCGATCGCTTTTCTCTTGATTTTCACACCGTACATATTTCATAGCACTTCTGACATTTTATCTGAATATTCATAAAGGACTAAAGGAACTATTATTAAAATGTCAGAAGTCAATTGAGAAGAATTAATAAATTTAATTTTGCTTCCTCATAGAGGAAGCTTTGTAATGGTAAAAAATTTTTTTTTCGAGATTTTAAAGGAAATAGGTTTAGAATGTTCCAAAATGTCGAGAAATCGTATTAGTAGAAAATGTCCAGAAGTATGTATGTATGTATGTATGTGTGTGTGTGTGTGTGTGTGTGTGTGTGTGTGTGTGTGTGGTGTGTGTGTGTGCGTGCGTGTGTGCGTATGGATTTTTGTACACGTATCAACTTCTACAATTTTTTAGATACCGGGTTGAAGTTTTGCACACCAAATAGAGTATCATAGAAAGTATGTCCTCCTTTAATTTTATTAAAATTCGTCGACCGGTATGGATTTTAAGGAGATTTTCATTTTTCAGAAAAGCGTATTTTACGCTGTAGCTTTCTCAATATGTTTTTTCTCATACTCCTCGATACCTATGTAATTTTTCAGCCGTGCCGATCGACAGTTTTTTTAGTCGAAAAATTTACACGTTTGGGCGGGCGGCCCATTCACTTAGCTTCCAGCGCGCCTTCTGACGATCGAGCTTTCGCTTTGCCGGCAGCAATCGAACCTTTTCCAGGTAATTCGTGGACCGAAGCATATCGCCTTCTCTGTAGCCAGCTCTCCGTCTATAATTACATATAATTATTGAATTTATCACTTTTACAGTAATATATAGAGTAGGTAGTCCAACAATGAACCAGTAGTACACTATAAACCATTGCGATATTTCATAAATGTAATGTTGCCAGATTGTGCTTGTTGTCATGCAACGACATTTGAACCCCTCTTCGGCTCCTCAATCGGCCGGTAAATCGCGCGAAGAACGGCAGTTCGAGGCCACATTTTGTGTTTTTTAGGTGACAAACTAAGTTTATTTTCGTAAATTTTACACATTTTTTATGTTTTTGTTGTTATATCTATCATTTTTTTCATTGTTCTATAATTTTGAGTGTATATTTGGTTTTATAATTCTGTAAGCAACTTTATTCTATTGCATTATTTTACTGTATTTTTTAGAGATTATTGTAAAAAATGTTATATGGTCTACAATGAACACCATTTTGTCTTTTTACTATAGTTATTTGTGTTATAAGTCTTATTATTAAATTGACTAGTTGCTACAATGAATAATAATCTAAGTGAGGAAAAGTCTGACTAAAAGTAATAATTTTGATTGTAAGTTTCAAATAATAAAAACATAACATATAATTAAGTTTAGCAAACATATGTAATTAGCTTTAATTTAAAGTCATAATATTATCCTAACCTTACATTATTCATGTCTTATAATTATCTCTTCCCTAAATAAACATTTTGAAACATAGTAAAACTAAAATAACACTAACAATTCACAGGGAAAAAATATTCATATCTGATCATATATGAATGGCCATATATGGTCAGATATGGAAATTGGCCAGATCTGAGGATATATGATCTGATATTATTGTATACTAGCTTTTCGGCCCGCGCTTCGCGCGGGTATAAATCTATCTGTATATTAATTATATATGCTTTAAATTTACCCATTAATTTGAAACACTAAATTTGTTATTTTTTCTTCTTAAACTGTAATCTACATCTTCGTTTTTTTTAGATTCAACCTTTATTTTACTCTCAGTTTAATACTAATTTTTAATTTAAATACATTTTTTTTTATTTTTTAAAAGTTTTAATTTTTCATCGTGAATTTTTTAATATCCGTAAATTTTGAGATATGGGTTTTTTTTTTTTTTTTCGTTGGAGGAGGAAAATGCCTAATGCATACCCTAGGGCCGGTCCCTAGAGTTATGCCGGACTTGCACCGGCTAAAAACCTCCCCTGGCCCCCACCTTCGATATAAATAGCAGCTTTGTTACAAAATTTCTCGATATACAACATTTTTTGTAAAAGATTTTGAATTTCCCTCAATAAGTTGTCCTTGATTGCTGTTTTCATCGATCTTAATTTTGACATTATCTGTACACTTTATAGCAATCCCGGGGAAATTCTACCTTTATTTCATATGTAATTCTTTAAAATTCAATTATTTTCCAAAAAATTGGAAAAATTTTGTAACCGGTTTCCAAAAAAATCGGTAACAAAAAATAATACATTTTATAGCACTCCCCGATTCTACTTCTGTTTCATAAATTCTACCTCTGTTTCATATATCAGACAGACAGACGTCCGGTACTTATATATATAGATCAAGAAAATCAATTCATTAATGAAAAATTATCCATTAATAAAAAATTAAACTTATTCTCCAAAAATTAAAAAAATTTTGACACGACTCCTATTTCATATATAATTTTTTAAGATTTGGTCAATTAATTCCCGAAAAATTGGAAAAAATGTGTAACCGGTTCCCAAAAAAATCGGTAACAAAAAATTGTACACTTTATAGCAATCCCGGGGAAATTCTACCTTTATTTCATATGTAATTCTTTAAGATTCAATTATTTCCCGAGAAATTGGAAAAATTTTGTAACCAATTTCCAAAAAGATTGGTAACAAAAAATAATACACTTTATAGCACTCCCCAGAAAATTCTACCTCTACTTCATATACAATTGTTTGAAATTCGGTCAATTAATTTCCGAAAAATTTGAAAATTTTCTGATACCGATTTCCCCAAAGATCGGTAACAAAAAATTATATATTTTATGACAATCTCCGGGAAATTCTACCCCTACTTCATATAATTTTTTAAGATTCGGTCAATTAATTTCCGAAAAATTGGAAAAATTTTGTAACCGGTTTCCAAAAAGATCGGTAACGAAAAATTATACACTTTATAGCACTCCCCGGAAAATTCTACCTCTGTTTCATATATAATTCTTTTAAATTCGGTCGATTATTTCCCGAAAAATTAGAAAAATTAGAAAAATCGGTTTCCAGAAAATCGGTAACGAAAAACTATACACTTTATGGCACTTCCCGGGAAATTCTACCCCTATTTCATGTACCCTTGATAAAAATTCGGTCCACTAACGAATGAGTAGTTCGCGGTCAGACAGACAGACAGACAGACAGACAGACGTCCGGTACTTATATGTTAAAGATGTTAATATCTGATCAGGTATGATCAGGTACGAACTATATATTTATAAAATATGGACATATATATTTAAGTAAGTTTCAGAAAATTGTTATATATTTTCAAAAATTATTTTTTAAGAGTGCTATTATAAAAGTAGACTCCACGATACAACTAATACAAAAATTGTGCCGCTCTATAGTGCGAGACAGTGTCGTCTCTTTTGATACCGTTCTTATAACACTGTTTGTCAAATTTTAAATACGAGAAATAGATCCCATCGAATACTTTGATATGCAATATCTAATCTGATCATATATAATCTTATATGACTATATAGGTTCATATATGATTATATATGCTCTATATATGGGTATGTAAAACTTATATCTGTTCATATCTTATTTATATATGTTCATATACTGTCAGATATGAATATTTTTCCCGGACATTTTATTCCCGGATATAAAAGTCCGGGAAAAATATTCATGTATCTGACAGTATATGAACATATATAAATGAGATATGAACAGATATAAGTTTTACATACCCATATATAGAGCATATATATATAATCATATATGGTTATCTATCGCCATATATGATCAGATCTTGTGTCATGTGTAATGTACGATGTGATCATATATGGCGATAGATAACCATATATGATTATATATGCTCTTATTTATACATGGGCATGTAAAACTCATATCTGTTTATATCTTATTTATATATAAGTCGTTTTATTTTTGACCCAACTGGCCAATTGAAACAAGATTGCACGACGTTTCGACCGAATTCCGGTCCTTATCAAGTGCTTTAAGGAGGCTCTTACCTCGATCATAATATGACAGATCTTTATGAAATTAATATATGTTGTAAAGTGAACCACAACGGACCGATGCCCAAAACTTGAGCATAGGTTGACGATAAAAACTGTAAAAATATCAGTATTGAAATTCGCATTTTTAACACAGGGCATATGGTAAACACTAAAATTTTTACCGGAAATGATGTATTTTCTTGGCAAGTTTGCGAGCCAGGTAAACAAAAAACTAAGGAATTGTAGTTAAAATAATAATCTTTCTAATGATAAGAAGAAAACTTGGTGTTGACGATTAGTTATAAAAGATATTGTAGTTTTAATATGACGTACGAGAGGTTAGGACGAATGATCTTCCGAGTGTCAAAATCGCGCGAAGTTTCTAACCTCACTTGCACATGTCTTTTCTCTGCGCTGTATGGTAGCGGCATAATTATTCTCTCGCGCATTGACAACCTTTATTTTCGCGAATTTTCCTTTCATTTTCCCTCTCAGCATTCTCACATTATATCTTTCTTTTGGCTCCATCTCTTCATCGCATCATTCGCTACAACGCTACACGGCTACACCTCACTTAGCTGCAGACTGCTACAGACGACTGAGGCGACGTTGTGACACGCGCATGTTCTGCTCTTTAGCACTGACGTAGTCAACTGACTTATTGTATAAATTTTAATATTTACACTAATAGAACATATAACTTACTCTTACACTATGTAAAAATCATTATTTATTTTTTTATTTAATTTTCCGATAATTTTATAACCAATTATTAATGATAATTTTTCGGTTGCTACATTGATTAGAGCAGCCGGGTAAGAGCCTCCTTAATTCAAGTTACACCGATCCGCATAACAAACTTAATTGCATCGTTGACGTGGTGTCCTGACAACGTCAAGACAAACGCAAAACTAAACAAAAGAGAAAATAATACATTTAACAATAGAAAAACTATACAAAATCATTACAATATCGCGCTAGTCAAAAACAATAAAATCAATTAATACTGTAAAAATTAGTTAAAAGCTTACAATTCTTATGCGTTCCAAAACAAACGGTGAAATCAAAACGTCATATCGAGGCAGCCATATCGAGGCACAACGTCCGAACAGTAAGACAGTCAAAGTCGAAATGAAGTTGTCAAACGTAATCCGCGGATAGCAAACGGCGCTCTGGTGGAAAAACGAGCAGAACCGAATATACAGTGCCGACTAAGTAATACCAATGACACGGTTATAAATAGATGGCAGGCTCTCAGTATCGTTTTGTAAATTGATTGTGCAACCATGTTTTTTAATGAAAAACATTTCCGATATTTCTCTTTTTTTTGAAATGTTTTTCTTTGTATAAAATTTTCGGATGCTGCCACTTGAAATCATGATTGTGTGCAAGACGGTGTTTGTTCACAACAGAATGATTATCTACATTTCTCTGATATCACATCGATGTTCTTTGATGCGTGTTTCTAAATGCCTTTTTGAAAAGCAATCCTATAAGAAAACAACATCGAAAATCAACGAAGTGGCAAAGTCTTGGTTTAACATGGGCACATCAATGAGCAAGTTTTTAGACATTTGAATTGCACTAATGGGAATCTTCCGCGCAGTTACGGACTCCCGAAGATTCATAAAATTGGCTCACCATTACGTATAATTGTTTCCATTTTAGGCAGTCCGCTTTATAATATCGCCAGTCGTTTGCAAAATATTTTAGAAAAATCTGTTCCTGAACCTGAATCATATGTTAAGGATGGTTGGTCCTTTGTAGAATTGATTAGAGGAGTAAGAGTGGGAGACGGTGACGTTTTAATTTCGCTAGATGTCACTTCTCTTTTCACTAACGTATCTAAAGATCTTGTTTTGAAAGAGATTGAAGAGAGATGTAATTCCATCACTACAAAAACTGATCTCAGCCTTCCACAATTCTTGAGTGCTGTAGACTTGATCCTCAGTTCTACTAGTTTTATGTTCAACGGCCAATTTTATGAACAGATCTTCGGAAGCCCGATGGGGTCTCCCCTCTCTCCTATCTTGGCTGACATGGTCATGGAGGATTTAGAGAAGCATTTTATACAGCGCGAGCGGCTCAATTTCAGGATATCCTTTTTCAAACGATATGTGGATGATATTTTCGCGGTTGTTCCCGAGTCGGGTATTAGGGAATTATTAGACAGTTTCAACAATTACAACGATAGATTAAAATTCACTTATGAAATGGAAAGCAATGGTAAATTGAGTTTCCTTGATACCACGGTCATCCGCGAGAGAGGCTCATTGCTCACGAATTGGTTCCGTAAACCAACTTTCTTGGGCCGGTATATACATTATTTTTCAAACCATCCTATGAAATATAAAATTAACATCGTAAGGAATTTAGTTGATCGGGCGATTCTTTTGTCCGACGCGCGGTTTCACAAGTCTAATATTAGTAAAATAAAAAAGATCCTTATTAATAATTGTTACCCGAAGAAAGTTGTTGATAAATATGTCAATGTCCGGCTTGGCGAATTGCGAAATCGTAACAACAATGATCCTGTCAGTAGCGAAGTGGCCCAAGATCCTCGAAGGTGCATTACTGTACCTTACATAAAGGGCCTTAGCGAGAATGTTAGCCGTATAATGCGAGACATGAACTTTAGAGTTCTTCACACCATCCCGAAGAGATTGGATTGTGTCATTAGGAAGGGTAAAGACGGGTTGCCGAATCTCAGTCAGACTGAGTTAGTTTATAAGATTGATTGTGCAAATTATGATGCGGTATATATTGGCCAGACAAAAAGGCATTTAGAAACACGCATTAAAGAACATCGATGTGATATCAGGAAAAATGTAGATAATCATTCTGTTGTGAGCAAACACCGTCTTGCACACAATCATGATTTCAAGTGGCAGCATCCGAAAATTTTATACAAAGAAAAACATTTCAAAAAAAAAGAAATATCGGAAATGTTTTTCATTAAAAAACATGATTGCACAATCAATTTACAAAACGGTACTGAGAGCCTGCCATCTATTTATAACCGTGTCATTGGTATTACTTAGTCGGCCCTGTATATTCGGTTCTGCTCGTTTTTCCACCAGAGCACCGTTTACTATCCGCGGATTACGTTTGACAACTTCATTTCGAATTTGACTGTCTTACTGTTCGGACGTTGTGCCTCGATATGGCTGGTGACGTTTTGATTTCACCGTTTGTTTTGGAACGCACAAGAATTGTAAGCTTTTAACTAATTTTTACAGTGTTAATTGATTTTATTGTTTTTGACTAGCGCGATATTGTAATGATTTTGTATAGTTTTTCTATTGTTAAATGTATTATTTTCTCTTTTGTTTAGTTTGGCGTTTGTCTTGACGTTGTCAGGACACCACGTCAACGATGCAATTAAGTTTGTTATGCGGATCGGTGTAACTTGAATTAAAGCACTTGATAAGGACCGGAATTCGGTCGAAACGTCGTGCAATCTTGTTTCAATTGGCCAGTTGGGTCGAAAATAAAACGACTTATTTTGAATTATTTGCTGGCGACGGAAATTGTTTTGTTTATTTATATATGTTCATATACTGTCAGATATGAATATTTTTACCGGACATTTTATATCATTATATCCCAATCTGGTCATATATAGACAGATCTGATCATGTTTCATATCATTTCCGGTCGTATATAAACATATATACAATCATATACAGCATCGTGTCTTGTCATATATGATCATATACAGTGCCGATATAGTTATGTATGGCCACATATAATTATATCTGATAATACATGGCCGAACATTCTTTATATACGACCATGTGAGGCCAGATACGATTATGTATAGTGTCATATCTGCTACACATAATAATATGTATGTCTGACCATATATGAACTTATATGATCAGATCTTGTGCCATGTATAATGTACGATCTGATCATATATATTGTATACACACCCCTGTACACAATGAAACATTTGACATTATTTTAAAAAAATCGAAATTGTGGCTAAACTTTAAAAATAACTTATGAGTCATCTTATGTAATATGTAGCCAACTAAATTCATGAACTGATGCAAAAACACAGATCTCCAACTCAATAATTGAGAGATAAATGCTATCATAAAAAATTTTTTTTTATTTCCCGAAGTTGGGACCACGCGGATTTTATTCCTCACATCAAAAACAACTTATGTGTAAAACTTTAGGTCAATCAGGAGCAGGGGTCATTCGGAACTACACCTCTAATACAGTGACAAACATACTATAGCGCAGCATGGCACTAATACGAGAGTACTGACATTCGTTTGCTGAACGAGGGCAATGGACGGTTAATGTTCAGATAGCGCAAATGACAATACCTGGAATGGTTGAGTAGGCAATAAGAAAGTCCGCTTGAGTAGGGATGCGGAATGTTGAGACAAGCCCATCCGTTTCAGTACGCTCTTTGAGATTAATACCTGGATCCAGTTTATCACCCTGGCAAGCTTGTATAAAAAATAGCTTAGGTTTGCCAGCAAGACTCTGGCATTTATCGGCAGTGAAGTAATGCCATAGAGAATCCGCTTTATACGCAGTATCATGAGCGTAGAGCAATCCAAGTTCACCGTGACTTAACACAGCTATCACCAAGCAATCATGTTCAGAATGATCCATTTCCGCAGCTGTGAAAGTAATAATCTGCTTGTTATCACATATTTCACTTATATCCTACATGATATTTCATCTATAAAACATCAGACATTCTCTTTATACTTTTTATATATAACAAATGTTTCTTAAAGCGAATTCGGGCGCTTGCACTAGTGCACACTGAGTGCGCACTAAGGCTTGTTTATAATCTATTCTTATATTTAAAGTCATTTAAATACACATTTAAAAATTTTTTAGCCAATAAAACAATCTGTATATGGATCTATATGGATGCTGTACAAATCATTTTACAGACTAAGAAGTATTTGAGATGATCTGTAAATATAACAATTGATTAAGAACAAGCCTTAGTGCGCACTCAGTGTGCACTAGCGCAAGCGCCCGAATTCGCTATTAAATAACAAGTTTCTTAAAGAAATGTTGAATGTGCGAGTTGAACGTTGAAGTGCATCTTACCTCTTTCCAATTGTTTTACTACATCTTTGTGAGTTAAATTGTGAAAGTCGTTCACTTCAAAACCAAGATTTTTCAAGTTGAGGGTTAAATTTTCACAATCGACATTTGTACCGCAGCGAGGTTTAAGATGTGGGACAGTGAAAAATTCATGATTGAAGATGAGAGCTACACCACGCTTGGAATGATTCATATTATAGTATGTGGCATAACGCTGAGTAGGTGCCAATTGTGCTACACTGAGAGGAGAAACTGTGCTGCTCCTGTAAAAAGAATGTTGTCTTGTTGTTCCATATATTCTAACTTAAAACTTTTCCATATTAGATTCAGAGTCTATGACTATGTTTACACGGCTGCTTATAATCCAGTTTAATAACTACTGTAGGGGGGACCATTTAAATTTATCGTAGAAACTTGCCTTTTCTAGAGACCCTCCAGGGAGTCCCTACCAGGGATTCAAGCGCGAAAAGAATAATCGACTATGATTGGTCTATTTTCTTACGGCCTTACAATTACAACTAAAACATTGTTACGTGCAATGGCCTTAAGCCACCATATAAATATATATAGTCTGTATATGTTTTCTGGTACATGCTTATTTGCTACACATCGGATGCTTTCCATTTACTGATACAAGTTGACACAATTGTTGTTCTGTCTTTGTAACTAATTGAATGCAAAGAAAGATAGAACGACGTTTGTGTCGACTTGTGTCAATAATAGGAAAACACCTATTTACATCTGTATTCAGAGCCTGAATTTTACATCTCGTAGGGGAGACCGGGGCTATGTGTCCACACTTTACGCTTTTTTCAAGTTTACTAAAAAACTAATAAAGATATTTGGCTAAATGGTATAACCTTTCAACCTTGCTATTAAAAAAAAAAAAAAAAAACAATTAGAATAATTGATTTTTTAACATTTTAAAGAAACAAATTTTTTAAGTAGACAAGTCAAGCGTAGACAGCCCCATATGCGGGGCTATCTGTCTACATTCGAGGGGCTATCTGTCCACATAATATAAAACACATTTTTTATATTAATTTCTATATTTATTTATGATATTATTTATTATTAATAATATTGGAAAAACTGCCTAGTCGTTGGAATCAGAGAAGTAGTAGGCACTTTGTGTAGATTTTTTGATAAGTTTCCTGCGTAGAGCTGACTTTTTTTTATATACGGTGGCATCAAACTGATTTTGAGTCCATTGTAAAATCAATGTGATGAGTTTCTTTTGTCTCCTCAATTCTTTAATCTTTTTTTTTATTTAGAGCCTTTAGTTTATCCTCGGCAGCGTTTGAAATAGAAAATACTCAATAATTTAAGACAAACTCATATATTTAACTTGACGTGTATTTTTAAAATAAAAATTTGGTAACGATTCTTGAATCGCAGGATCAAGTAATTGCTCGTAGGTCATTTTTTTACAGTAGCGAGTGAGAGCCCGAACATTTATTCCAAAGTCTAACGCTGATTTTACGAAAAGATTCTCGCTCAATTTTTATTCTTTTAATCGCTCTAAATATAATTTTATTAGATATGTCTACCTTATCCGTCTTAAGGAAAGTCTTTCTTTTGTAGTTGCGCACCATTTATAAAAGAACAATTCGTCATTGAAGTGTGGACACATTGCCCCATCAAAAATAGAACAGATAGCCCCGACCACGTTTTTCAGTCGTTAACATGTTGCCACAATTTTAGATAATGCGGAAGTAAGATTTGACGCTTCTCACACCTGATAACTATATATTAATTGATAATATTATGAATTGCTTACTTTAATTTCAGTTAAACTACCGTCGCACAGCAAATTTTTCGACCGTCGAAAAATGTGAATAATTGTTTTCGCTTTTCTTTTAACGTATATATAGCGTCTGCGAGAGGTATCGCAAGAAAACAAACAACATTTAAATGTCTTACGTAGGGCATTTTTCAACTACTTGTTACAATGGTAGAGACATCTGTCTCTTAAAACTTGAGATAGCAGTACTGTGGACAGATAGCTCCGGTCTTCCCTATTCTTCATATTTTTAATACGACTCGCTTTTAATCTAAAGGTGGAAATTGCACATGATTCGCGAATCGATAAGAGTTAATTCTATGATAAAAATTGACAAAAGTCCATTTTATATAGCTGCATTTCGATATTTACTGTCAGTACTGAAAATCTATAGTATACGTGACATAAAATATAAAAAAATATAGATTTTCAGTACTGACAGTGAATATCGAAATGCAGCCAATGTTTGTGCCATGTTTGTGCAATCTAGTTTGCTTCCAGCAGTCATTGAACAATCATTACGTATCAAATAAACTTGTCTCATATCTTGCGTACGATAGGAGTAATCCGCTCTAATGACATCTTTCTTTGTTACAATACCAATATCGAGTTTAATTATTATAATATATAAATATGTATATATATATATATATATATATATATATATATATATATATATATATATATATATATATATATACATATATATATGCATATATACAGATATCTTGTTGTAGTTCAATTAATTATTGTAAAATTTTTTAATATAGACAATATGGAATCTTGCGACGATTCGCAATTTGTGTGATAGCGCAAATGTGTGCGCGTGCCTGGCAACGCAGGTAGACGAGAAGTTCTCGTATATACCTGCCGAACGATCCAAACGCGTCGCCTACGTCGTCGCGCTGCATGCCGTTATTCATGCTGCTGTTATTGTCGGTGGAGCACATGGTGTTAATTTTCGCGTAATAAGCTCACAGATCGCGGGAAAGAGCCTATCTCTCACTGCGCAGTTTGTGCAGTCACTTTGTCTGAACAAAATACGTAGCGTAGCCAAGCTTAGCAAGCACTTCGATAACGCTGAATAATACTGAACTGTACTGAACCCTGAAACGTGTAGAGACGTAGAGAGAATGGGTCCATCTAGGAGCACGACCACTCACTGAGCTGCTAAGTAACAATAGAATGTGATTGGTTCTTTCCTTTAGATCCAACCAGTCACACTTAAGCCAGAGGCACACGGAGCACAGTATGGGAGCTTTTCATTTAGCGACTCAAGTTGACACAAGCGTCATTCTGGGAGCTTTCCAGCAAGCGACAAGTCGACAAAAATGTTCCAGTAAGCAAGGAACATTAAATTAATGTTTAGAAATATTGACTTTATGTGTATTTTTTCAACGTTTTTTTAATAATACTAGACACTACAGACGCGCGCTTCGCGCGCGCTATTTAGCTTTAACATTATGCTATTACTATTACACTATTAACTCCTTGATACACTACACAACTGTCAAAGGCTGCGTTCGGGGAGCGCGCTATTAGCGCTATTGCATCATTCTATCTTTATCGCTCATCAAGTGTAGAACAAGGATAGAATAAGCAAATAGCGCTAATAGTGCGCTCCCCGAACGCAGCCAAAATATACAATGACAGCTGCAAATAAAGTAAGCGCAGCAAGAGAACCAATCGGCATCGCGGAAAAGTGACAACAATAAACTTCACATCTCCTTTGTGCAAATTCATAGGACGCTGAAAAACAGCGTTGAGCGTCGTCACGTGACATCACCATGATGCCAGCGTCAAGAAAGAGAAGTTGGATTTTTCCGACTTCAAGCGTCAAAGTCAAAGCAGCGCGAAGATGCCGAAATTTTGACGCTGTTTTCCTTTTCATGAATTTCAATTGACGCCGGCGTCAATTGTGGTCATGCGACCTTCTTGCCGCTGAAAATGAGCGTCGAGCGTCAGCATGTGAAAGCCAGAGAGAAACCTGAGAGAGGCCATCCCGGCATTTTTCGTCAATTTTTCTGTGTCGCATTTTCCGACGCGCCGCCTGAGAAAGTGCAACTCAATCTACAACTCAACTACGTCGTTTCGCTCGGTAACCGCACATGGTTTGCGTCCGTGCTAATGGTTCGTGTCCAAACTAGCCAGTTAGAGGGGATATGCTGCGGCCGCGGCGCACAGTGGAGCCGTTTGCGCGAATCGCGGAAAAAATTATGTTATTTGTGAAATATGCAATGAATGATCATAGAACCTTTCAATGTTGACTTATAAAAATTGCAAAAGTGTATATTTATTAAAAATTAATGATAGGAACAAGTATTTGATTGAAATTAAATAAAAATTCAATTTACATTTAATTTACGTATAAGAGCAAAGTAATTCTTGGGTCTCATCGCTTAAGTCTAAATTTTTTTGATGTGGTTTACTTCTTAAACTAGTTATTAACGGATCGGATGACACGAGCATCATATGCATAACATCTTCATTTGTAAACAGACGGCTACATTTTCTACTATGATTAAGTCGATATCGTTTATAGTCCTTATTTCTTGCCTCTTGAGCTTTTTCCGATAATGTCCCAACAGGTAACGCTGCATTTTTCGAGGCATTTTCTATAATTTCCTTACCGTGAAGAAGAATTTTATGAACGGTAATTGGCATAAAGTACCAAGAATATTTTTCAATAAATATTTCCGCTGCCTTGTACGCATTAGAACCGAATTTTTCTGAATTTATTTCTTCACCACAATTAATTGTTTGTAATATTGTGGAAAATCTTCTGATCATCTTCTGATCAATTCCTCGTCAACTCCAGTTATTTCTGCTGTGATTTTTGGATCAGCAAAAAATCGTCGAGAAGTATTTCCGTCATTAGATGATCCGGAACCTTGTTTAACGATGTCTACCCTCAGTCCAAGTTTATTATAAAAAGCGTCTTGTATTCTTTTTTTTTTTTGTTTCTTCTTTTTGAACGCGTGTTTCTGGCGTTGTTGACCACTTATTCTTGAAAGACAAATTGTAGGCAATATGTAATATACATTCCATGAATTTGATTCGTGCGTGCAAGGGTGACATTCCTAATTTGAGTGCTTCTTTTCTTTGTTAGACCTTTTATTAATTTCTGTTAAGTTGTTCATTTGAGATGGTTTGGAACCGCAAATGAAGCATGAAGATGATGAAGGCGCGTGGGTTACAGCTTGAGCTACCTTACCGTCTATCATCGTAAATATCATTTGATGATTTATTTTGAATGTGGTTCCGAACTTTTCTATTTCTGTTTCTCGTAATTGAGCAATTTCGTCATCCATACGTTGCTTTTCACTTTTTATTTTTTCAGCAGTTTCTTTTGTGTATTCAAATTGTATTG
>NW_020211982.1:3539-3728 GCF_003070985.1 Temnothorax curvispinosus | reverse complement strand
CAATGGAATCACGACAAGTTGATTGTAATATCGCAATTACAACGTAAATAGGAATCTTTGTTCTGAATTAAAAAATCTGAATAAAGAATTATTGTCTTATTAAACAGAATCTTGTAATATTTGGACTATTTAATAATTTGTTTCATCAATAATGCTAATTTTTTAAATTAATAATTGCAAAAAACGTTA
>NW_020211982.1:2460-3529 GCF_003070985.1 Temnothorax curvispinosus | reverse complement strand
AAAATTACACAGTTTCAAATATTTTCAAAAAAGAACCATAAATTAAAATTGTCTAAAATTCGAAGTATAGGCTTCAATGGAAATTCACGAATATAGAAAACGGGCTAACTAAGAACCAAGTGCGGTAAATGATGCGCGAAAGTTTTATTTTTATATTTTTTTTATTTTACATATTTCCAACCTTGACTGCGCGCCGACTAAATTTGTCAGACTTGAAACACAGCTCCGGTTGGAGTGGTAAAATCCCCCCCCTTCACCTAATTAAATCAATTTGATTTAATTTTTGATGCTATATGCATCTAAATAACTGTAAAGAAATCGTTGCGAAAAATATTACCTCAGCCAGGGTACGAACCTGGAACCTCCTTCACTCCGTGAAGGTGTCGTACCAATTTGACCACTGAAGCACGTGGTAATATTTATCGCAATAACCTATTATTAGTTGTAATATTACGCGTACTTTCAGCCAGCGTGATGATAAAATTGTTTAATTTACAAATATTCGCTGAACTGTCTTAAAATAGAATCGACTAAAAGTATCAACGGATCAAAAGTATATTACCTTTCCTAACATCTTTTTTTATAAATGTGCATATATTGCGTAAGAACACAATATTGTATGGTAATTATGCAGTTTAGGGGAAGCACCTCCAATGACCTTGACCTTAACATATGTTGTCAAGGTCACCCTCCTGAGTGACCTTCAGAAGGTTTTAGCCGTCGCTCGTTTTTTATTAAAAAGTTATTAACAAAAAAAAGTTTGGCGACCTCACCGATTTCAATGACCTTGATATATGTTGTCAAGGTCATGACCCCGAGTGACCTTCAGAAGGTTTTAGCCGTCGCTCGCTATTCGTTAAAAAGTTATTAACAAAAAAGTTTGGAAAATATAGCATATATAGGTGCATATATAGGTTAGTTGACGCGCTTTAAACACTTAAATACTTTTAAAGTGCGTCAACTAACCTATGTAGGTTAGTGATCAACGATTTACTGCTTTAAATGTTGTGTTTTGGTAAAGTAGCGACTTTTTCGCAAAATAAAGTATTCTCTGCTTTAACAAAAAGAC
>NW_020211982.1:1139-2450 GCF_003070985.1 Temnothorax curvispinosus | reverse complement strand
AAAGTATTCTCTGCTTTAACAAAAAGACTTCAATTTATCAACAATTTCCTGCTTTAAATGTTGTGTTTTGGTAAAGCAGCGACTTTCTCGCGAAATAAAGTATTCTCTGCTTTAAAGAAAAACGTAATATTAGTCGTTTATGCCTCTCAGTACTTAAAATAACTGCTATATTTTCGAAACTTTTTTGTTTATAACTTTTTAATAAAAAACGAGCGACGGCTAAAACCTTCTGAAGGTCATTCAGGAGGGTGACCTTGATAACATATGTCAAGGTCAAGGTCAACGGAGGTGCTTCCCCTAAACTGCATAATTACCTATTGTATTTTTACGACGAGACCTTTATATTGAAAAACTTGCGAACAAAGTTATATGCGCAAATGTAAAGTCAAATTGAGCAAAATGGGCATTTATAACAATATCTTATGACAAATATCTATGACAAAAAAGTATAATTTTTTTGCAATTTTAATGATAGTATGCAATTTGTGGATGTATAATTTATATGATTGTTTTACATATATTTTACAAAACATAATCAGAGTATGTAGCTACGTAAAGAAAAAAATGAGTTTATTTTCCCCTTTTTTATGATATATATAATCATCATCTTTGGAATACAGCATATTGACATGGACGAGAGAGATAGAAGGAAATGAAATGATTGATGGATAGGCATTATAGACCACGTTTATGAAAAAACAAATATTTTGCTTGCCACTTTCATTTGTATCATTAGATATATCTCAGACAGAAGTACCCGGTTTAATACGTTCGTATAAATACTGTGATATTGAAGGTAATTAGGAATATATATGGTTTTTAAATGTATCGGTCTTATTTAACATTGTCTCTTATTTCAAATTTTACAAAGAATTATTATAAATAATAATTATTAAAAAATATATGTATATTTATGTATAGTTTTTTTCAAATGAATGTAATGTGTTCATCGCATATTTTATTGATTATCTTTTAATTGTTATAAACATTTTCTAATGCTGTCTAACTTCTAAGAGATACCATGAATTTATGTAGCACATTGTATACCTACATTAAATACATTGTATACATTTTGAAGACGTTTAATAGCTCTGATTTATGCGCTTGTCAAAATATCATAGAAACCATATTAGCGGTAACAGTTACATTAAATCTAACATTTTGTATAAAAAACAACATTTGATAATGATCACGTTTTCGTAATCCGGTATATCGTAGCTAAGTTGCCATTACTTATAACTAATGTCTTTATTATAAGAGCCTTACACACACACACACACACACACACACACACACACACACACACACACA
>NW_020211982.1:0-1129 GCF_003070985.1 Temnothorax curvispinosus | reverse complement strand
CACACACACACACACACACACACACACACACACACACACACACACACGCTCACACACACACACGCTCACACACACACACAATAGTAAAAGAGGAACTGATGTATATATACCGCGCCTGTACGAACGAGTTTAACCATATATACGGGGTGATTCAAAAAATTACTGTCAAACTTAAGGAGCCTATAGATTATAGATGGGTCAAAATAAAACAACTTTCGATTAAAAATATATGTTCCCCGAAGTCAGTATCAAGAAACACGGTAGGTAGTGTTTCGCGCCAAGTACGCGCGGAGCGAGACCGCATAGACCTAACTCGGATAATAATGAAATAATCGTAATTTTCTACTCTTTCACTAGCTTTATTATGTTTTTATAAAGGTTTTGTTAAGGATTAGCATACGAACTAAATTTACCAAAGGTGTTCGAATTGACGATCTCCACATTTAAGGCTCCTGGTCCCTGAGCCGAGAACTCTGCGTTGACGGTGGCGCCGTACCGTCGCGGCAGAAATAAGAACTCTCTCCTCTCACTCTCTCCAATGGAGAATTCTGTCTTGTGACATGTTGACAACCTATTTTGCGTTGCGTTAAATTTCTTTATTATTCGCTCTGTACTTGTGCTATAACGTTTAACGTATTCGTGAAACTCGTAAAATTGACCGTATGGTAAGATTTGCAAGAACATATGCGGAAGGAACATTCTCCACTCCTTTCGATAGTCGAAAACGGCTTGTTTTTCCGTATGTTTAAGGCTTCGTTTTATGGCTGTTTGTTTATTGTCGAGGGAAAAGGATAGTATCCGGTCAATTTTAGAAGTGTACTGAAACGATCTATAGTGATTTTTTATTGAAATGTCTTTTTATTTCGGAAAATACCGCAACATAAAATAGGGTAATTTCTCGCCTCGATAGCAAGAAATTCAATATGGCTGTGGTGACTACCCAGGAGCCTTAATGCAAGCATTGCATCGTCGAACAAAATTCTGGCGCACTCCCGGGAAAAAAATTATATATAGGTAATTATATATAAATATATACGATTATATACAGTGCAATTATATATGAATTTTGTCTTTATATGATCATATATAATTATATATAATTATATATGATCATATATAATTATATATA
>NW_020211981.1:0-1495 GCF_003070985.1 Temnothorax curvispinosus | reverse complement strand
CGCACCTCGTCCTTTCCATGTTTTGATGGTGAGCGGTCCGGCATAGTCAACTCCTGTGTGAGTAAACGGACGTGACGGCGTAACCCGAGAGAGAGGTAGTTGGCCCATCAGTTGATGAGCACGGATCCCCCTCTGCCGAGCACACACGACACACCGCAAAATATGAGACTTCACCGGAGCCCGTCCGCCGATAATCCTGTAATTTTGCCTAATATGAGCCAATGTCAGCTGAGTTCCTCCATGCAGGGTACGCAGATGGGCGTGTGAAATGATCAAAGTTGAGAGCCGGGAGTGGCGAGGCAAAATCGCCTGATGTTTGCTGTCTTGAGCTAGTGCTGATTGGTTGAGGCGGCCGCCAACTCGGATGATCCCTTGAGCGTCCATATACGCAGTCAATCGACTGAATGCGTGAGCAGTTGGTAGTCTCGAGTTGACCGTGAGCATCTTGATCTCGTGCGTGAAATATGCCGCTTGAGTAGCCTTAATCCAGAAAAATCTGGCCTCCTCCAAAGCTGAGTGCAAGTCGAGTGGTCTGCGTCGGCGCTTTCCCAGAAGCGATATGAATCTGAAACAAAGAGCTGTTATTTTCAATAACTTGTTGAGAGTTGAGTACCTATATATCAGGTCCCAGTGATAGTCCGGTTGAGATGCGGCCGCATGTAGCGCAATGCCAGGACGAGCCTCATGCGTGCTCAACTCGTCCGAAAGCGCAGGTTGAGATGGCCAAGCTTCAGGGGTGAGTATCCACGGTGGTCCCGTCCACCATAATGAGTGGCTTTGGAGTTGAGCAGTGTTTAGTCCTCGTGAGGCGCAGTCGGCTGGGTTGGACGTACCTGGTACGTATTTCCAATGTGCGTTCGCAGTGAGCTCTTGAATTTGAGAGACCCGATTTCTCACAAAATCCTTCCAGCGCGATGCATGAGATTTGATCCACGTGAGTGTCACAACAGAGTCCGTCCACAGGTGAGTTGCTGTGACGTTCAACTTCAATGTGGCTTGAACGTATTGCATGAGTCTTGAGAGCAGCAGAGCTGCGGTGAGTTCAAGTCTCGGGATGGTGAGCCGCTTGAGCGGTGCTACCTTTGTTTTGGAGCACACCAATGAAATCGTGGCACCATTTGAGCCGTGGACGGTGATAAATACGACTGCAGCCATTGCCAGTTGAGAAGCATCAGAAAAGCCGTGAAATTCCACTGTCGATGTATTTCATGTGTTATACCACCGAGGTATTGAGATCTTGCGCAAGCTGGTGAGTTCCTTTCTGATGATGAGCCACCGTGATGAGAGCTGGGATGGCAGTGGTTCATCCCATTGGAGCTTATGAAGCCAAAGCTCCTGCAAGAGCACCTTCGCCTTGATCACGACTGGTGATGCAAAGCTTAGTGAATCGAATATCTGAGCCACTTCAGACAAAACGAGGCGTTTAGTGAGATGATCGGTATGCGACGAGATCCTTGTTGCGAATGCGAATGAATCTTCTTGAGGAAGCCATCGT